>NC_081182.1:103329612-103419617 GCF_029867415.1 Vicia villosa
TTAGAGCAGGTTGAAGAACGTTGGAAGATGAAGCCATCGGATGAGTTTTGAGAAATTCAGATTTGAAAAGTTTGAAGATGTTGGTTCCTTTGTTTGATGAAGAAGACGGAGAAATAGGAATGAGAAGTTGTAAAAAGAGTGCAAGTCCAAAGTATTTAAAGGTTTAACGGAAACCCTTTTTTAAAATCTTTTGGGTAAAACCCAAAGGACACGTGGCGAATGATGATTTAATCCAATGGCGGTCGAGAGATTCAGCTTTACTCCTAGTATATAGGAGTAATAATCAGGAAGTAAGGTCAAGGACGTGGGAATGTAAGTTATGAGAAGACATTTTGAGAATGACAAGACGTTTCGGAAACAGAGATTATCAATGATTATGACGTTTAGTCAGTAGTCTTGGAACTATCAAAACTTAATAAGAGACGAAATCTTATGATGGCAAAAAACGCCTATTTCTGTTGATCTTCGAAACAGGAATTTATTGGGGGCAATTTGTTAGCTGAAGATTTCGTTGAACAAATATATGTGCTTCGAAGGAGTGCATAATCGAAGGCAAGGTGGTTACTGATGACCATCTCTGAGAAGTATAAAATGGCTACTGATGGCCATGTTTCGATAGCAGGAAATGTCTAAGTTTTTTATGAAGGTGATGGCTACTGAAAGCTATTGGAAGGATATATCCTCGAAGACTTAGACAAAATTTATAAATTTACTTAAGTATTATTATTTAGCGTATTTGTTAGTAAGTGTTTATTAGCATACTGCCACGCGTCGAAGATGGACTCAGGCGGGAAGATTTGAAATTCGAAGATAGTCACGTAACTGCTTATTCACAGATGTCATCGCTGGAAGTTCTTATGAGAAACGTGGCAGCAGATTAGCGTAGGGCCGTTATGGTCGAAACTAGTATAAATAGGAGTTTTCATGATAGAATTCCGTGTGTTCATTTTGTACAAATCACTCACATATTTACTCAAGTATCAAGCGTTAACGAGAACGAGTTCGCTGAGAAAATGTACGTATGACACCACCATTTTAATACATGAGTATTATCTTTTATTGCTTTTCGTCTTCGAATATCTTTAAATTCTTGCATTCTATTTACTTCTTATCATTTACATTACTGTATCTTTAACTTTCATGTTATTTACTTTCATGTTATTTACTTTCATGTTATTTATCTTCATGTTACTTACGTTCAAGATCTTTAACAGTTTTATGTTTTAAGATTCTTTTTAACAGAATTGCATGTTATGTTGTATGCGTTGTCTACATTTTAAAGTCATAATCGCATATAATCAAGTCATCACTAAAAAAGTGTATGTTTTTAATCGAATAACATTTGTCGAAGACAACGAATCATGAACATGGTTCTAAAGAATATTGATAACAATCTAATCGACTATGTGTCCTAGGATCAATCTAGTCGATCCTGCGAGTAACCAAATCATATTTATTATAGTTTGGAGGACTAGCGGTTGTTTACCGGAAATCACCGTAAACAGGTGTTAAGTGCTAGCTTTTCATGACACCCTTTGTTACCTAATTTCCTGGGTAGCCGAGGTTAAACGCACTCCGTGTCTGACGTTACAAATGTTATTTGTAGTAGTGACAACTATGATTTATTCTTAAAAGTCTTTACTAGTGGATTTCTATTGCCGAAAAACATTTTCTAATTTTTGAAACAAACATCTAATTCGAAGTTGGATGCATTCCAAGCATACAAATTGTATACGCTAGTGAAAGTAGTGATAATGATAGCATCGACAATCAATCTTGGTGAATGCAGGTATGACATTCAAGTGAAAATCTGGAGCATCTTGTATGGGACCTGGACATGCTGTATTTTTAATATTCTAGGTAAACAATCTTGATACTCTACGAAGATTTATTGCATACAATGTAAATGTGATATTCTGGGTAGCTAATGTAACCATTAAAAATAAATAAAAATGGTTACATTGTTTACACAGAATATTAAAAATAAATTGTATGCAATAAATATTGTATGAGATCTGCTCATGCTATAATCTTAATATTTTGGGTAAATAATCTCGATATTCTGCGAAAATTTGTTGCATACAATGTATTTTTAATATTCTGGGTAAACAATGTAACCATGTTTATAAAAAAAAAAAAAATTACTCTAGCCCCTCGGTTGTTTTAAAAACCAAGATGATAGTTAAGTGTTTTTTCCACTATTTTCAATCAACGGCCTTAAACAAATATTTGTCGTCCATTTAAAAGTTATCAACACATAAGAATCCACCATTAGTGATCCGCATGAAACCTAAGGGACGTCCATTATATAAGTTCTCTTACGATTTGGGAAATCTAAATGAAAAATATGAAACCAAAGAGAACTTAGACAAGTTCTCTTCGATCGATTGCAATAACAAAAAATCATCTGGGTTCGAGGTTTGTTCTATTAAATTTTCATTTGTACCGAAAATATTTTTGATTTTATATTTTACTTTTCTTACCCTTTTTTCCATCATACTCAAATACATACAAGATCCTTACATGAAAGAGTTTCCTAGAATATCGAGGAATTGTAGATCTAACATATGATCTTCATGGATAATTAATGAAATATTCTTTGTAAAGACTGTAACGAGTTTTATTAAAAAAATATAATATTATTATAAACAACGTAACGAGATTTATTAAAAAAAACTAATGACCCCTCGATTTTTATGATAAACCGAGATAAAGATGCGCCAGTTTTTGTAAATAATAAAAGTGCATAAACTGGAGTTCAAACCCATGCCATAGTAAACATTTACCTCGGTGTTTTAAAAAACGAGGTGTTAAGGCATTTCTTTTCATGACGCCCTTTGTTACCTCGATTTTTTGTCGAGGTAAAATGCATTTCGCGTCCGAGGTTAGAAGCGCTTTGTGTAGTAGTGCTTGCATATTTCTTTCATTTTGTTTGGATTGATTGAATGACATGAAATTGAGTGATTAGAGATGAAATATTATTATATTTTAATGATCGAAAGTTGGCACAAATGTTGCAATTAGAAGGAACAAACAACTATTAGAATAAAGTCAAATTTGAGTATTGTTTTATTTGTCTATTGTTAATGTTGATTGAACTGTGACATTATCATTGTTAACAGTTATCACGTGTGAATTATTATGTTTCTTCATATTGTTTTTACAATCTAATATCTATATAACAAAACAATATACGCAGGAACCACAACTAAACCCCTCTTAAACCAAGTTTGCTTTAACTTAATTACAAGGACATTTTGGACTATGTAAATTTTTCTTTCTTTAGAGAAACACAACATTAAATTGTGCTGATGTGTCAATTCCTAATGCATTTTCACGTAATTTTTGTGTGTACAGAATATGCAAAGACAAAAATAATTTGGCAAATTCTTAGGTACCCTGTAGTTTTGAATGGGTACCCGTACCCAATTGAGATGGAACAATAAGAAATGACCATTTGTCTTATTTAATTAACATTTTATTTAATGATTTTTTTAAAAAAATTAAAAAAATTAAATAATTGCAGAGATAACCTTGTAAGGTTTACGCTACTCTATTTCGAGAAAAACTTGCATGGATACGAACATAAATCATTAGTGTTAGTAACAACCAATAAGAAAAGAGAAATTTTTAAATTTATTTAAAATTTAACTTCTTTTTTAATTGGATTCATGGGGTGGTTGTGATTAAGTAGGAGAGAGAAAAAGAATATTTTTGTTTTTTAATTAATAAAAATTTGTGATTGGTTGTTTGTAAAGCCACTTGTTATGTTTGTGCTCATGCAAGTATTTTTCCTCTATTTCAATCAAGCCAATTTTTGTATTTCAGGAAAACAAAAAAGAGAAAACAATTGAAACAAAAAGAGGGAAGTCAAACTCGTGATAGCGCTTCAGGGAATGACAATACGGTGACAAAGAGGGAAGGGATGGTGATTCCGTGTGAGAGGGCTTTGATTTTGAAGGTGATGAACGGTGGAGATGACATCAGCGGCGGTGGAAGCTTCTCGGATGGGGTTCTCGCGGTGGTTTTAGTTGATGCGTCGGCGAAGGTATAGGTCTGATGCGTGTTGGTTTTTTATTTCACGTGGCGTTTTGGCGGTGTCTTCACGGCATGAACAATGCTGCTGAATGGTTAGGGATTTTGGCGGAAAAGCTCCGGCCGGTGGTTACGATGTCCTTCAGAATTCCTCGCCACAGCTATTGTTCTATCCCGCCATCAGAGAGAATCCCAAAGTACGAAAGCCCTAATTTGGTGACTCCCCTAAACCTTCTTTTTTCTAGTTCTGTAACAGGTTATTTTGCATTGATTTGTAGTTCTAAATTAGCAAGCAATTTTGTTTTTTTATTGCTCCAACCCGGTTGCAGTATGCTGGCTTGTTGTTCGGTAGCAGAATTTTGAGTAATAATGGTATATCTTATGCAGGGCTTATTAAATCTTTTGATTTGGTTTCATGTATTTCATGTTTAAGTTTGGTTGAGCCGGTGGAAAGTGATTATGTTTCCATGATTTTTAGTTTTTCTGTTGAGATTGGGTTGTGTGATTGTGACTAATGTTTAATATTGATGGTTTTTTCTTTGACAAACTGTAATTTGGTGCTAGAATGATTGTTGGGAAGAACATTTAGGTATTATCAAATGATTTTAACATCAACTTGATTATGACTTTTTTGGCAAAAGTTTGGTAGCAGAAACCAAACAAAACCTTGTTTTATCTTGCCTTTCAACTTTGCTTCCGTGATTAATGTTTGTCGGATGAACTTACATATCTCATCTATTTTGAAACTATCCTTGTTCGGTGATTGGAATGGCTTCTTGTGGTCATCCATATTGTTACTCATGCTGGGAACCGCCGTCGACTTATTTCCTCTATTTAACAAACACGACAAAGTTGTTGACATCTTCGTCTCTAAAGACAGAAGATTTTTTTTTCTTTTCACCATTTCATTCATTGTTTATTTCATTTGTTGAAGTTTTCTCTTGTTTTTCAGGACCGGTGAATCGAGGGGCTTCACTTTTGTGCATTATAATGTACTTTTAATTATCTTTTGGACTTTGGACATGCCAATGTGTATTTTCTTAACTGCCATTGTAATATACTATAATTAGCCTTCAAACTATTTTCTGGTCTATATGCTCAAGAGAATGTTATGTGTTCATTTTAAAATTTTCTTGTAGCTATTTAATTGTATTTCGCATAGTCATTGGTGTTTTGACATTCATGATTGTTTAATTTTCTACAGGAATCTGTTTTAATTATTAACAGCAAATGTGCAGTCTCAAAAGTGGATGTTTTTCAAAATAGAAGATACTTTCCAACAATATTAATAGAGAATAGAATGATCAACTTAAAAATGAGTGCTGCCATGGCTTGACCAATAATGCTGAAGAAGTAAAACAAAGCTAGATGATACTACTTTAAGCCACATAGAAGGATTGTGAATACTAGATGGACTTGTTAGAATTGAGGTTCTGCTATTGATATGGGAAAGAGTAAGTTCTCGTAGTAAATTCAGTATATATTAGTTGCTCTTTTTTTTTGTATATTAGTTGCTTGCTTCATTCATAGTGTTGGGACAATATTAGAAATCCAGCTTTGTTTTTTAGCAACACTGTTTTGAACAACACTGTTTTGAACAAACTTTGTGTATTCATTGATTTGGTTATGTGTGAGACTGTTGTTTTATGGGACTGTGTATCTGCATTGTGGGCACGAACACACACGAAAACTAGATAGACACGAACATGTGACGAATTAATATTTGAATTTTGGTTGAGAGAGATATTTACATTTAAAGATCCATAGAAATATATAAACACTCAATAATTTGAATATTTGATTGCTCTTAGTTTTGTTAACTTTTTATTTGTTTTGTTCAGTTATTATCTTATTTATGAGTGTTTGTAATTACAAAATCAGTTAGAGATTGTATGGATTCATTAGTTAATTTCTATCACTGAAGTGGGGAGGGTAACCTGAACTTTTAATGGCTTTTCATGTTTTGAAGTGAGTTTTAATGAATTAACTTTCATGTTTTGAAGTGAGTTTTAAGGAATTAACTTTCTTGTTACAGTTTTTTCTAGATTCAATTAACATTTGACTATGACAACTAAAGTTTAAATTTTGATAAGTGTGAATTGTTGAATTTATGTTTTTCCATTTGCTTTGTATCTAATATTGTGTTTCATATCTTACCATTTACCAAGACTCCAATATGGGTTCGTTTGAGATGTAAACTCGCTTGGTGAAGAATAGAATATATAAATGATGAGGAGATTTCTATCAATGTGCTATTTCATTGGCATGGTCACTATGAGCTATTAGAGACCTTATGACCAAAGTTGTCTAAAAAATAATACACATTTAGTGCAGTACATACCTTGATTTCTTTGTCAATTGGTGATTTCTTAATTTAATTGTTTTCCCCCAACTATAATCTGATCTGCAGAGAACTTCAAACCATTAAAGCAACATGCTTTTGCAATGTGTACTTTGCAATATACCATAATGAGTATATATCAATGATTGAATATATTAGGTTCTGTTTCAAAGTCACATAACTTACTGTTTCAAAATTACAGTTGATTTAAGTTTACAGTAATTTAACTTGTGTCAAAAAAATTATTACTGTAAACTTAAGTTTGGAAATATTGGAATCCATAGTTTAATATTAATTATTAATGATGCTGTAATAATTAATTAATAATTAACCCACTAACCACACTAATTCTCCTTACATAATTTTTATAAAAACATTCATCAGTTATTGATATTTTCTTTCTTTTATTATTAGTTTCATTAATTATTATTATTTATGGTAACCTAGAATCACTAATCAAAATAAGTGGTTCCACTATAATTAATTAATAAAAAAAATACAAAATAGTTAATAGACTAAATAATTTATACCATAAAATGAATAATTATTTTAAATTAAATTAATTGAGGATTTTATTGAACCACTACCTTAATTAATTTTGCAGTTGTATTTTTAAATTAATAAATGATACTATAAATTGAATAATTATTTTCAATTAAATTAAATTTAAACTGATATGGTGGATCATGTGGTGGATCATGGTTCGATTCCGATTCCTGTAACTATGATTGATATGATGGATCATGGTTCGATTCTGATTCCTGTAACTATGATGTCCTGAAATCACGTGATATCGTGGATCATGGTTCGATTCCGATTCCTGTAACTGTGATGACCTGAAATCACGTAATTTCAAAATTGACCCCTAACCAAATTAGACGGTCCAGTAGGCCAGATGCTGACAGTGAAAACAAGTAAAACAATTTTAAACACTTTAAAATAAGTTAGACATACATATCAATAAATAATATTTTATAAAAACAATTATCAAAAATAATTTTTGTAATGAAACATACCCAATAACATATTAATAGACTATTAACCTTTAAAAAAACAACTTATTTAACAAAAAATTTAAGTTATATGATGTGTGAGTTATAATCACCTCCACCATCCGTTCTGAGAATCTTTAGCTTCTGATCACTTTGTTTCTCAGCATTCACCTTCAACTTCTGGAAAACAGTAAACACCTCAAATGAATTTCCATTCGAAGATTCAGATATCCAATATCAAAACTTTGTTTTTCTCCTCTACCGACGAGTATACTAAATTCACTACTCAAATGAGTATTTTAAGTGATGATTAGTTTCATACTAATAAAAGTAATTTCATCTTCATAAAGAGATTGAAATTCAAATGAAGCATATGAGCCCCCCATAGGTTATTACTATGCTACAACACTAGTTAGTATTATTACTGAGTCGACTCGTTGTTAACATGAAACTTATATGGCCTGCAATTCTAACTCACGAGAACATGGCATTCAGTTAGGAAAAGACCGTTATGATCGAACTAGTATAAATTACAATCTTAGCGTTAAATTTTAGTGTGTTCAAATCTGTACAAAACACAATCATACTCAAAGCATCAAAGCGTATCGAGAAACGAGTGCTGAGAATGTACATTTTCCTTTCACTTTATCTTTCAATACATTTTCCTTTCACTTACAAATTTAACACAAAAACAAACCAAGAATCAACACAACAGAAATATCAAAACCTCAAAACTTAGACCATGTCCTATGATCAATTTAGTCGATCCTGCGAGCAACCAAGATAATTGCTATTTTGGAGGACTAACGGTTGTTTACGAATTTTCAAAATAAACCAATTGGCACACCAAGTAGGACTTGTGTCTAAATTTCGAGTCGCAAATTCATCATTTGTGCTTTTTTCTATTGTATACTTGTTTAATGTTGTTGTATGAGATTGAGGAGCGGAAAATAAGCCAAAACCAACGAACAAATACCTAAAAGAAGATACAATAGGAAGATGGTTAACCCCCCAAACAACAATGCAAAACAAGTCCCTCCCCCGATAGGAGGAAGCACGGTTGCTGCGACAATAATTGATGCCATACCAGTTAGTTAGGGCACAACGGTCATTCTTACATCAACGGTCACGACGACAATCCCTTTGGCGATAATTTCGATGGTCATACCCTCAAAAGCGCAGAGTACACCAAATGTTTAATGGATATGCAATGACAGAGTAAAATAGTTTTACACTATCATCCAATAAAAAAAAACCATCAATCTGCCATGTCATTAATTTTTTTAAAAAAAATAAAAGAGTGCTTTAATTTGATAAATGGTTGTAATTGGTTGTCAGTGTAAAACTATTTTACATTGTTAGTGCATCACTCATTTTCTTTATTAAGGGTTTAATGGATATACACTGACAATGTAACATAGTTTTACACTATCATCTAGTAAAAAACATCAATTTGCCATGTCATTAATTTTTTTAATAAATAAAAGATTGATTTAATTGGGCAAATGGTTGTAATTGGTTGTCAGTGTAATTTACACCGTTAGTGCATCACCCTTTTTCTTTATTAAAGGTTTAATGGATATGTACTGACAATGTAACATAGTTTTACACCGTCATCCAATAAAAATATCAATCTGCCATGCCATTAAATTTTTTAAAAAATAAAAGAGTGATTTATTTGGATACATAGTTGTGATTGGTTGACAGTGTAAAACTATTTTACACTGTCAGTGCATCATCCCTTTTTTCAATTAAGGGTTTAATGGATATGCACTGACAGTGTAAAATAGTTTTACACTGTCATCCAATAAAAAACCATCAATCTGTCATGTCATTAAATTTTTTAAAAAATAAAAGAGTGATTTATTTGGATACATGGTTGTCATTGGTTGAGAGTGTAAAACTATTTTACACTGTCAGTACATCATCCCTTATATCATCATCTGAGATTTCACCAATATTTTTATGACCATCCAAGTCTTCTTTTCCTTTTTCATTATCCACATAACTACCATTGTTCATCTCAACATCATTAGCATCTTCACCATTATCCATGCTTGCTACACAATTTATAGTCTTTATGGATTGAATGTCTACTTTACCATCGTTACTCCTACCGCATTTATTATCTGCACCACATGAAAAAAGTAACAACCTTAAGTGTTGGTACTCCAAATGAAATCACGAAACCGAAACAAATAAAAAGAAAAGCGCAAAGAACATAACAACTTCCTTAGTCATGACTAGCATCGTCAATCTAAAGAACTATAGTACAAACAAAACTTAAGTAGTTACCTTGGAAATTAGTGACCTCTAGTGCAACATACCCCCTGTTATACATTTGAATTTGAACTAATTTGTCAATAAAAACTATAGAATGCAGAACTAAGTACAAACAACATAATAAAAATTAATCCAATTATATGATAAAGAAATCAAATCTCAAACGATATTTTCTTAAACCAGATCAAATCTTAAAATTCACTATTATAATCTTAAACTTAATCAAATTTCAGGAAAATAAAAAAAATATCACAAACAGCATATGATTCCTCAATTTATCACCACGGTTACTTTCTTAAGTTTTACCATGGAAGAATCTTTGAATTTTTTATGTAGTTAAATAAATGTCAAGCAAACTTACTAATTTCAAAGTTGATGTTAGAAAATTATGAATTTATTTCTTTTCTAAAAAAACCATTGTTGAGTTAATAGAAAGAAAATAGAGAAAAAAATTCTAAACACATAGTAGCAGGTGTGGAGAACAAAAATAAATGACTCATTTGTTTTCAAGTTCTGACCTTGATAGTTCCTTGCATTCTTACTGTTTTTTAATGCAAGATCGCGAAGGGAATGAATATAAAGTAACTGCCATAATTTTATGCCAATCTCGTGGGCACCATTCACTACCTATCAGTGAAAATCACAAAATATATGTCACAAGTTCAGGGGCAGAATGTCGAGATGGTTCATTTTTTCAACCTATTCCTTCAGGATCCTGGATCATGTTGCTGATAATCCTTCAATGTAGGACCTATGGTGCTGTTGTAAGATTGGGTTCCTGGGCACCTAAGTTTATTAAAAATGAGGCATTCTAATAGTGGACGTGGTTACTTTCGTACAATCCTTTGTCATTTAGTAAGAAAGTTAATGATATGACTAACCATATTCCATGAATTTGAATGACAATTGAATGGAAAGAATAACAGCTAATAACAGGGTTGGTCTGCTGATTTGTTTTTTGAGGCCTGTCTTTCCGCATGTTACTTCATGCCTGGAAGAGCTATGTTAATTTATGTTGCAGCAGGAACCACACTTTACACACCTTATTCGAAAATCTTAAGATACCCCGGCTCGCGAGAAATCGTACATTTGTGGCCGTTTTCCTCACTTCGGCCAGTTATTTTGATGTGGGACTTTCTTACAATGATACATTCATTTCTGACTAACTTTGGAAATATGGTTCAATGCTGCTGGTGCTTTTTTGGTTTCAACAGCTTCCTTAACTCCTATTCCTAAAATCAATCACAACCAACAAACACAAAACATAACGATTAACACTGTTATAAATTTGTTTTATTTATCGAAAAAATTGCAACTTTCTAGGGTTTAATGGAAGAAGCATTGAAGAGAAAATGATGAATACTTACTGGCATCAGAAGAAAATCTCAGACATGTAACCCACAAAGTGCAATTCGATAAAGAAGAGGTGTGGTGGAAGGATGTGTCGCTGGTAACTGCGATAGATTCTCTTCTGGCATTCAATGAAGTGTGATTGCGGAGATGTGTCGCCGTAACTGCGAGAGATTCCCTTATGGTGTTCAGTGATGTGGGGTTGCAGAAAAATTTAGCAAAGGAGGAAGAAGAAAGCCAGTCGGCGGTTGTAGAGAACAGGAGAAGAGTCTGCTTGAAAATAATACAAATTAAGAAGAAGAAAAAGAAAAGAGAACCGAAATTGTTTGGTTAATATTATAATTTCATAAATTTAATGGTATAATATTTATTAATATAATAATTAGTTATAATTAAATTAATATTAATAACATTAATTAGGTGGACCAATCAAAACAATACATGTCACATGGGTACTGGTACCCTCTAAAATGTGATGGGTACTGGAGTGTTCACCAAATAATTTTCTTATTTTCAAATTGAAACATTGAATTATCTCCTGTATCAATGGAGCTTTCAATCTCCTTAATTCATTGATATTGTTATTTGTAAAGTCACTATTTTCAAATTTGTTGAGATCTCTTCAACTTCAATAATTTCTTCTTCTTCATCTCTTCATTCTCCATTTTCCCACCTCTGCCGCATACTCTCACCACTTCTGTTCAACTTAAGAGCTGAATCGATGTCGTCGCAATAATCCCACAAAGTCGGTTCACTATACGACATTCACCATCAGCTTCTCTATCCCCCTCAAGGTATCTTCAATGTTGTTCAATCTTTGTTGTCTAAAAATCTATGTTCATGAGATTCTACTTTAAAATTTTCAGATCTAAACAAGGTTTTCCAGTTTCTTTTCATTCACAATTACAGTAACACTGATCAAGATCAAGTATCTTCCACACTCATCAACAACAATAATAGTAACTATTGAGAATCATGTCAACAACAACCATAATCAAAAATCGGAAAACCATGGAGCCAACAACAAGTTTCCAAGTGCAATTTGGTGAGGTTCCATGGACAAGTTCCATTTTAATACATATTATTTGAAGCATTTTTACGGTTCTAATTACGAACCTTCGGTTTAAAATAACAACAATAAATATCAAGTTTCTTCCACCCTCATCATTGATAAGTGCCAAATCGTAGTTATTTCTATGTATAGTTTTCTGACACTTATCTTCTCTTTTTCCTCAATTTAGACGTGTTTTAGTGTATATTACATAAATATGTATACTTTGTATTTAATTGAGTTTTTGATTCATTTATGTACCGACTAATAGTTTTTCATTCATTTTGTAGGTATTTGAGCATGTATGGAGCATTGAGTAATAAAGCTTCAAGGATGCAATTTTGGATCAAAAAAGGAGAAGCCAATTGAAGAAATAAAGAGTTGCAGATTGGTGTGAGTCGCTCGGCGGAGCAATTGGCTCGCCGGGCGAGCATGGAAAATAAGTGTCTTGCTTCTGCCTTGGCCCGCCTCTTGTTCGTCGGGCAGAAGAATAAGGAGTCGCCGGGCACAAGAAGATATTTTTGTCCACTTGTTGACATGGCGCAGGCTGTGTGGCCAGAATAAAGTCGTTCTCCGGGAAGAGCAATTGGCTCGTCGGGCGAACGCGTCGGGACATCATTTTTGTATATATTTCAATTTAATTTCATTTGTTATGGTTATGGTTTTGGGAGAGGGTTTTTGTTCTCTCAACTCCATAAACCTCATTTTTCTCCAGGATTAGCTTAGATAACAACATTAGGGTCTTGCATCTTGTGGATTCGGGGTGCATTTCTCTTCAATAGGCGCTAACAAACCGGGAGAAGTTTGGTTTATCTCTTTTCTCTCTATGTATTTCTCTTTTGTTGGGTTTTGTATATGTATTTACTTTAAACTCATGTATATTTGTCGCCCATGACGTTATATAAAATCTGCTTTACAAATCTTTATTGGTGATTGTCTTAGATTTTTGCTCTATGCTAGAGATTTGGGTTGCTTTAGAGATAGACTTCTTGAATCCTTATCTAGGATGATTATTTGTTAGTTTTTGGATTTTAGAGATAGATTTAGAGCTAACAATCTTTATAGGTGTCGAAGCTTAATGCTTCCGTGTTGGTTGTGTCGGTTGAGAGATCGCCGGTACGATTAACATGGATGTCTGCTCTGTTGTTGAGGTGGTTAAGAGATCGTCGCCGAGATGATATAGTAGTCCTCTCTACTTTGGGTTAGAAATGACTTAGGGTGTGAGAGATGCCGGGTGATATTGACAAGTACTGTAGGTTGAGTGTAACTGGTCGATAAGCTTAAGTTTGTGAGAAGTAGATTATATACAATGTTTGGTAAGTCTTTTCTTTCTAAAGAATGAATTCCTTTTGTATTGATATTTACTTTTCTGTTTTTATTCTTTAAATAATTCAATCCGAACTCATAACTATGGAAACTGTTGAACGACAATTCAATGCACTAGTCCATGTGGAGACGATAATTTCTCGAATAAATACTTCAAAAACTTTTGTTGCTTGCCGCTTTACTGCTTCAACAATCATCAACAACAACTATCAAGAATCACGTCAACAATAACCACATAAAATAGTTGTTTGATCAATTTTTCCTAAAATACGAGAAAGTTTTAGTGAATACAAAGCTTACACGAATATGTTTACGATTGATTCTCCAATAGTATCTTATTTCTTTCCCTTCCTCTATCAATTTATTATTAATCGATTTAAATTTCAAGTTCGCCACCACGTGTTTGATAAAACAACGCAGTAGATTCTCATCAATTTTGTTGATTGTTTTATTTCTATCTTTATCTTTTCATTCAATCATTATTTCTCACTTCAAAGTCCTTAAATAACCATGTATTTGGTTGATTTACTCAATTGATTGCAGAGTTATTTTGGCACCGCTCAATAGACAGAGATCATACAACAACATCCCATAACCTCATGCTACCCTCTTTTACTCTCAGAGAGTCATTAGTTCTAACTGAGTTTTTATATAACTGAAACTAGTGGTATCTCTGACACTGCTCACGGATAAATAATAACAATTAATTCAATCATTTTTTAAATTACTTTTGTTATGTCTTGATTTGAATTCAACAAATTGGATTGCGGCTTTATTGTTCTACTATTGTGAGTTTATGGTGTCTAAAATATTACATGTTAAGTGAATCACACTAGATTATTCACAAGCTTTTGTAGGAGAACAGACATAGTTCCAACTGAGATATTTATTACATGCATCCATCTATCATTTTGGGTGACTTTTCACAAATTTGCAACATGGACATTGTTTACCTTGGATTTTGGTAAACTACCGCTAGTCTTCCAAAATTGATACTTTGGTTGTTTAAAGAATCGACTAGATTGATCCTAGGACATATGTGTATAGTTTTTGTTTTAGGTTTTCACAATAGTAGTTTATTTGATGGTACTAGTAAACTTAAAGGTAATACAAAGACTGCTTATGAAAGTAAAAGGCAAAGAATGTAACTTCGACTAGAATTGAAATGGAATAATATAAAAAATACTTTAATGCAAGTAAATTGACATTGAAATAAAGATGGTGTATCATACGTACATGATCTCAGAAACTATTTTCTCAATAACACTTATGTACTTTGAGTGATTTTGAGTTTGGTACAATATTGAACACTCAGAAATCTAATGCTAAGACCACTATTCATACTATTTCGACAGTAATGGTAACCAACGGTCTCTTCCCCAAATGACGGCATGTTCTTGTTTTCATGCGTTTTGCCTTTCAAAAGTCTCCACGCCTACTTTTATGAAACAAATAAGGCTAGAATACAATTATCAGCCTTATTTCAAATTCTCTTCGTCAAACTTATATTTTGAATTATCTAAAAATCTTCTAAGTCGATAACTTCGCTAATAGGGCCATCTTTTCTTCAGGTTGTCCCCCTTTTTCCATGTCTTAGTCGAACTCTTCCAATTTCTCGTCGAAGTCAGCTTGTTTACTTAAAATATTTCCTTAAGTTCTACTAGGACATCTCATATCTCCTTGAGTGTCGAAATTACAGCCATAAAACATATAGTTGATAGTTGGCATTTCAAAATAGTTGGAATTTCAATGATCTATTTTTCCGTGTGTAGCATCTTTACCATAAAGTTGTGTATGGATATAATTTAATATTTATTCAGTAGAAAATGCAAAAAGACATGTTGGGAATATTTTGTTTAGTGCAGAGGAGCACAATGACAATATGTGCTGATTCCAATTGATCGTGGATACTTCTTGAAGATAAGTGTAAGTATATCATTTTATGCTCTCTTCACTGCATCAGAATCATTTTCACCATTTCTCTCCTGCATGGAAATAGTTAAATGATGATTATGTATTAGAACCTATCTGATATATATCAAAACATGTTACACTGCAAGTTAATTTGACAACACTCTGTTGTTTATAATTTGATGTGCCACACTTATTTCATACTTAAAATATTTTGTTGTTTGAAATTTTATTTGTATCTCTTTTGCAGATCTCAATATATCGCTTTAGACCGGTGTTGATTTCATGAAGTGTTTATGTACAACATTTTAGAAAATCATGTTAATATAGAGTGTTGGAAAATAAATTAATAGCATACAATGACTCTTATTAGAAGGAAAACATCAAATTTTGTATTCATTTTGGAACCTTTTGTGATTAATAATTATACTATTGGCATTTCAATAGAGACAGAGGTGAAATTTCTAAGACTACACTCAGGCTTGGCTTCCTGAACTAGATTGCTGTCTATATTAGATTTTAATGTCATAGATCTTAGCGTTTGGATATAAATTTGGTGCAGTATATGTATCATGTAGTTTCCAATCTTAACTATCTGATTTTAAATTAACAATTGAGATCATTTAAAACTGTTTGGTTTTGCCAAATATGATATTTTTTATATCAGATTAATAGGGTTCAAGAGGTTGGTTTTATCGATCTTGCACATTTTCCTGAACTTCTAATTCCTGAAATCTTGCATGGATTGTATTTAAAGTGAGCTTCACAAGTTTCTTGCATGCATATGCTATTTTCATTTTTGTAATATGCTCTTATGAATCATCTCATCTTTGTAACATTTGTTAGTCATGGTACACCATGAACTACTTTTATTTTGTTTGGATTGACTGAATGCCATGAAACTGAGTGATATGAGATGAAATATTATTAGATTTTAATGATCGGAAGTTGGCACAAATGCTGCAATTACAAGGAATGAACAACTATTAGAAGAAAGTCAAATTTGAGTATTGTATTGTTTGTTTGTTGTTAATGTTGATTGAACTTTGACATTATCATTGTTAACAGTTATCACATGTGAATTGTTTTCTCATATGTTTCATCATATGTCTCCTTTTGTATTTGTCCATTAATATAATAGATAAGTTAGCACTACTATTTAAAATTGTTATCTATACATTTTTTTATTAGGATAAAATGTGATATTATCATGTGAGTGTCTGTTAGGAGTAAATTAATGGTAAATTCATGTGTTAATATAAGTAATTTCTGGTCTAAACTAATGCAAATTGTGATAGATCCATAGGTTTTTAATGAGAATTGAACTGAAAAGGTTTAGTTCATGTGTAAAGCAAATCGAATCACTTGTGGGTATTATTGATGCAGGTTTAGAGCTGAAATGGAACTTTAGGAAAACATGAAGAGGAAAGAAAGCTGGAAGTCTCAAAGGCAAAACAAAAAGATGAAGTTTGACAAGGGCGCGCCGCGGGAGTTCTAGCCAGCGCCGCGCCAAAGTCTCTGTTTTTTATCGCGCCGCGCGCATTCGTTGCCGCGCCGCGGCCTCGGCGTTACAAGCCCAAAACTTATAAATAGAAGCCCTAGCTTCCAAGTGAAAGAGAGATCTTCTGTGAGCGAAATTAGGAGAGCATTCTGAGTTTGCAGCCAAGAACAACAATTGAAGGCCAAATCTTTACCAATCGAAGACATTCTGTTGATGAAGATGAATCCGTCTATTAATTCTTGTGTGTTCTTCATGTCTATGGAGAGCTAAATTCCTCTTGTTGAGTTTAAGGTAGTAGTTAACCTATGAATATACAATACCATTGATTCTTTCCTATGAACAATTGTTTGAGTTTTATTATCAATAAGAAACCTTGCTTTTAATTTACATCATTGTTGAATCCTTGATCGAAAGAGAGGATTTTTACTTTTGCCCTAGGTTACTATATTGATTCAATTGCAATTTGCAGAGATGGAATTGTGATTGGGTTTTCATAATTATCGTTCTTAATTACTATTATCGATTATTGATATTTGGAGAGATCGAATCTCATACCGGTAAAAGTTATCTAATTTGGTTTGCAGACATGGAATCATATTTGAGGATAAGTGAAGATAATAGTTCAAATGATTGTTCAATTGTGAATTAATCCATAAGTTGTATAGGAATAGGTTGATGAACCCTAAAAGCTCAACATATCTCCTTAATCGTTAACAAATTCTCATTATTTGCATTCTTATTATTATTTAGATTTGACAATATTAGAATCATAAAACAAATCCAATTACTTTTTCTCACTCAAAATAAACAACTATAGAACGACAGTGATATTAACCAATCCCTGTGGATACGATATATTACCGAAAATATTTACCCACAAATACTTTCAACAAATTGGCGCCGTTGCCGGGGATTGGTGTCAATATTGCACGCATTGCAATAGTTCTTATTTTGAGTTTTAATTTTTATTTTCTTGATTTGGTTGTTTCACTCGTTTGTTAGTTTGTGCAGAAATTTGTGTATGCGCAGCAAAGTTTCTAGCGATCAACTTCTTTTTGATCCCGAGATCGAAAGGACCGCTAGGAGGTTAAATAGCAAAGCACGAAGAAGAGCAAACATAGCAAGAACAAGAGACAACGCAACCGCGACATCGTCACAACAACTTGAAACTATTGACGAGTCGCAAGAAGGACTCTTCTTTCACGAACTATTCACGGAAGAAGAACCGGAAGTTATTATACAACCTACTGTTGTCAACATGGCTGCTCCTGGTCCATGTGCAAATAGTCCAAGACTCAATCCTCAGTTTGCTAGAACTGCCGCCAACGGGCGACCGACAGAACTGAAGACCAGTATCATACAATTGACTTGTGCAAGTCCTTTCGCCGGATTGGACCATGAAGACCCGTACACGCATCTCACTCGATTCTATGAGTTAGCGGGTACCACGGGTGTCGCTCAAGCTGATGAGGAAGCATTATTTAAGAGGTTGTTCCCACACTCTTTGATATCTAACGCAAAAGATTGGTACTTGGATCAACCTGAAACAGTGATGACTAATTGGAATACCTTAGAGGAAAAATTCTTGGAACGGTTTTACTCTCAAAACCGATTTTTTGAAGCAAAAACGGCAATAGCAGTATTCTCTCAAGGTAGTAGTGAATCATTGAATGAAGCATGGGAAAGGTATAAAGCTATGTTGAGAAAGTGCAAAGGACACGGTTTTACAGAAGTTGATCAAATCCACATGTTCCGTAACGGTCTCACAGCTACAAACAAGACACTCTTGGATGCCACAGCTGGTGGTTCACTCATGTCCAAGACACCTGTTGAAGCTACTCAGATAATAGAGCGAATGGCTCTGAATGATCGTCAGGGTAACCATGATCGAACTGTCAGAGACAAGAAACCCGGAGTATTAGAATTGAACAACAGTGATGCCCTGCTGGCCCAAAATAAGCTTCTAACATCACAAGTGGAACTTTTGAAACAACAAATGTCTAAATTACCACAACAAATCAAGGAGCTGAACGGGGTATCTAATTCTTATCAAGTTGCTAAGTGCGAATTGTGCAAGGGAGATCATCAAACAGGATTCTGTCCACAAGTTCTAGAAGAAGAAGTGAATTACATGAACAACAACCAAGGACAAAGGCAGAATCAATATCAAAACTATCCATACCAACAAGGTTATCCACCAAGGAATAACAACCAAGGGTACCAACAAAGGCCACCAAATCAAGGGTATCAGCAACAAACCTTCCAACCTTATACTCAACCACCACCACAACAAGGAGGACAATCTAAGTTAGAAGAGACCATGAATCAATTCATGCAAATGTCAATGACAAATCAGAAGAACCAGGAAGCTGCAATTAAAAATTTGGAAACTCAAGTGGGGCAACTTGCTAAGCAGATTGCAAATAATCAATCAAATGCAACTTTCTCGGCCAACACCCAGGAGAACCCAAAGGAGCATTGCAAAGCGGTGGTAACAAGGACTGGACAGAAAGGTGGTAAGGATAAAAAGGAAACGAATGAGGTGGAGGATGATAAAGACAAGGAAGATGAAAAACATGATGGAGAAGACGAAGAATATGAAATTATTAGCAATGGGGCTGAAGAAGAGGATGTGAATAAAGAAGTCAAGAAGGAGAAATTAAAAAGAAGGAGTGCTACAAAGAAAGATGGCGAACAACACGATTCCAAGTCAACATTTGCCATATCCCCATGCTCCATCAAAGAAAGACAACGCTAGACAATATGCCAGGTTTATGGAAATTTTTAAGCAACTACAAATTAATATTCCATTCTCTGAAGCTATTGCTCAAATGCCAAAATTTGCGAAATTTATGAAAGATATCTTGACAAAGAAGAAAAGACCGGAAGAAGAAGAAGAGGTTATTATACTTGATGCACAATGTAGTGCTATAATATCACGCCTCCCCCAAAAGGCGAGAGACCCCGGAAGAGTCACATTGCCGGTTACAATAGGAAATCAAAATATTGGGAATGGATTGATTGATCTCGGATCAAGCATAAATTTAATCCCTTTATCAATAGTAAAGCGGCTGGGAAATATTGAAATGAAGGCAACAAGAATGACTTTGCAACTAGCAGATAAATCTACCACTCTCCCGTATGGAATTGCACAAGACATGTTAGTGAAAGTTGACAAATTTCTGTTTCCGGTGGATTTTGTGGTGATTGATATGGAAGAAGATAAAGATTCACCTATCATCCTTGGAAGACCATTCATGAAAACAGCCCGGATGATGATCGACATCGATGATGGGATAATGAAGCTGAGAGTCCAAGATGAAGAGGTATGTTTTAATCTTTTTGATGCCATGAAACAACCCAAAGACAAGAATGATTGCTTTCGCATGGATGTAACTGAAGCAAGTGTCGAGGAAGTGGCGAGCCAAATTCATCTTTCTAACCCTTTAGAGAGATCTCTTGTTGATTCATTTAATGTTCTCACTCAAGAAGAAGAAAAAGAAATTGAGTTGTTTCTAAAAGAATTAGAGAAAGGTGGCAACACATCCAACAAAGAAGACAAAGTGGAGAATTTGGAGCTGAAAAAAGAAGTGAAAGAGTCGAAGCTAGAATTAAAATTGCTCCCAACTCATTTGAAGTATGTCTTTTTAGATGAAGAGGGAAATAAACCGGTCGTTATTAGCTCAAAGTTAAATGCTACAGAAGAGGCAAGACTCATACAAATCCTTCAAAAGAATAAAGCAGCAATCGGATGGGTATTGGCAGATTTGAAAGGTATCAGCCCCGCATATTGCATGCACAAGATTATGTTAGAAGAAGACTTCAAACCAGTGGCCCAACCACAAAGAAGACTAAATCCAACAATGAAAGAGGTAGTAAGGAAAGAGGTGATCAAACTCCTAGAAGCAGGAATGATTTACCCAATTTCTGATAGTGCATGGGTAAGTCCGGTACAAGTTGTTCCAAAGAAGGGAGGCATGACGGTAATCCGTAATGACAAAAATGAACTCATACCAACTAGAACTGTGACCGGGTGGCGCATGTGCATAGATTACCGGAGACTCAACAAAGCAACGAGAAAAGACCACTTTCCATTACCATTCATGGATCAAATGCTTGAGAGATTATCGGGGCAGAATTATTATTGCTTTCTGGATGGATATTCCGGATACAATCAAATCGTAGTCAACCCAGAGGATCATGAGAAGACAGCATTTACATGTCCATTTGGAATTTTCGCATATAGGAGGATGCCATTTGGACTATGCAATGCCCCAGCAACTTTTCAAAGGTGTATGCAAGCCATATTCTCCGACCTTATTGAAAAAAGTATTGAAGTATTCATGGATGACTTTTCGGTATTCGGAAAGACTTTTGATGCATGTTTGAATAATCTGGATGTGGCACTTGAAAGGTGTATTGAGACCAATTTGATCCTAAATTGGGAGAAGTGCCATTTTATGGTAACGGAAGGAATTGTACTCGGACACAAAGTATCTTCACGAGGACTTGAAGTAGACCAAGCCAAGGTGGAGGTAATTTCAAAGCTCCCACCTCCAATAAATGTCAAAGGAGTACGAAGTTTCTTAGGTCATGCAGGATTCTACAGAAGGTTTGTTAAAGACTTTTCAAAGATCGCCAAGCCCTTGAGTAATTTACTCAACCAAGGTACGCATTTTAATTTTGATGAATCTTGTGTTCAAGCTTTCAATGACCTAAAAGAACGGCTAGCCACCGCACCTGTGATCGTAGCACCCGATTGGAAAAACCATTTTGAACTCATGTGTGATGCTAGCGATTATGCCATAGGTGCGGTACTAGGCCAGAGGAAAGGAAAAGTTTTTCATGTCATACACTATGCAAGCAAGGTGCTAAATGACGCTCAAGTCAATTATGCTACCACAGAAAAAGAATTTTTAGCTATAGTGTATGCTCTTGAAAAATTCAGATCCTATCTCATTGGGTCAAAAGTGGTGATTTACACAGACCATGCGGCCATAAAATATCTGCTCACCAAACCGGATTCGAAGCAAAGACTCATTCGTTGGGTCCTTCTTTTACAAGAATTTGACATAGAAATCCGGGACAAAAAAGGGTCAGAAAATGTGGTGGCAGATCATTTATCCCGTTTGGTCAATGTAAATGTCACCAACCAAGAAGCTGAAATAAATGAGACATTCCCGGATGAACAACTTTTTGAAATACAAACAAGACCATGGTTCGCCGACTTGGCTAATCATAAAGCCACCGGTATGATACCAGAGGACTTTGACTGGAACAAAAAGAAAAAGTTGTTAGCCGATGCAAAGTACTATGTGTGGGACGACCCATACTTGTTCAAGATAGGTAAGGATGGAATTCTAAGGAGATGTGTTACTGAAGAAGAAGCCCAACAAATCTTGTGGCATTGTCATAATTCACCGAGTGGTGGACATTTTAATGGATGGAGGACGGCAACAAAGGTCCTCCAATCCGGATTTTTCTGGCCAACTATTTTCAAAGACGCCCATCACCATGCAAAGAATTGTGACAAATGTCAAAGAGTTGGTGGGATAAGTAAACGAGATGAGATGCCACTTCAAACCATCATTGAAGTAGAAGTTTTTGATTGTTGGGGTATCGATTTTATGGGGCCATTTCTTCCTTCTTTTACTAACGAATATATTCTAGTTGCAGCGGATTATGTTTCCAAGTGGGTCGAAGCCATCGCTACACCAAAGGCGGATGCCAAAACGGTGCTAAAATTTTTAAACCGTAACATATTCACACGTTTTGGCATGCCTAGAGTGATCATAAGCGATGGTGGATCTCACTTTGTTAATGAACAGGTGGCAAAAGTGCTGGACACATATCATATCAACCACAAGATAGCTTCACCTTACCATCCCCAAACCAACGGGCAAGCAGAAATTTCAAATCGAGCAATCAAGAACATTCTCGAGAAGACGGTGTCGGAGTCCCGTAAAGACTGGTCGGTAAGGATAGACGATGCCTTGTGGGCATATAGGACAGCATACAAAGCGCCAACTGGTGCATCACCTTTTCAAATGGTTTATGGTAAGGCATGTCATTTACCGGTGGAGGTGGAGCACAAAGCACTATGGGCCTTACGTTTCTTCAATAGAGATGATAGTTTGGCGTATAAGAAGAGGAAGAATCAACTCCATGAACTTGAGGAATTCAGGTACCTAGCATAAGAATCTAATAAAATGTATAAGGAAAATATGAAAAGGTACCATGATAAGAGAATCAAAAAGAAAGAGTTCAAGGTGGGCGACCTTGTGTTACTATTCAACTCTAGGCTCAGGCTCTTCCCAGGCAAATTGAAGTCTAATTGGTCAGGGCCGTTCATAATCAAGGAAATTAAATCTTACGGTGCCATTACTATCGAAGATGGTAAGACTAAAGACAGTTGGACCGTTAATGGAGAACGGTTGAAAATCTACCTTGGGGGAGAGTTTGATAGAGAAGTGTGCACAATCTCACTTTTGAACTCCTAGTCAAAGGAGTTTGACCGTCGAGCCATGCGACGTTAAACGAAGCGCTTGTTGGGAGGCAACCCAACAGAGTAAGCATCTTTCATTTTAAGTAATTTTCTTTTAATTTATCCTTTTATTTTTATATGGGTTATCATCAATCAGTGCCATAAGCACAAGGGAAGTTACAAAAGATTGAAGTAGGGAAACAAGCAGTAAAAAAATTCAAATTTTTTTTAAAGGCCGCGCCGCGGGCATTAAGTGGGCGCCGCGACGCCAAACAGAGATATTTGCGCGTCGCGGGAGAAACCTTGCGCGCCGCGGTGTTGCGGAAAAAATAATATATTCAGATTTTATTTGGAAACTGCTCAGTTCCCCCTCTTTCTTTCTTTTAAAACTCACCCAACCCATAGAGCGAAATCTCACAATCTGGTTCATTCTCGTTCATCATCACTCAATCTTCAACAAGGTATGTTCCTCATTCTCCACTCTTGTGTACTAGTAATTTCTTTCTCTCCCAAGAACCCTAAATCTTAGGTAGGAGGAATCTAGTGGCATTTAAACAAAACCCTAGGGTAGGTGACATCAAATTATTGTGCAAATGCTATATCCTGGTCTGATTAACAATGTTAGGGATCCAAACAAAAACCCAATGCAGGGAAGAGTTCTTCAGGTGCGCCGCAGCCGCGCCGCGGGAAACCGCAGTCGCGCCGCGGCTGGAGAGTTTTTGTTAATTTTTCTGTTCTGATTTTTTCTGTTGCTTTGTCATTTGTTGTGATAATTGCAGATGAATCCTGCCAAGAGAGTACGCACCAAGTCCACAAGCTCTGGTCCTAGAGGATCCCGTGCTACTGCAAACCAAGCTGATAGATTTCTAGGTCGGGCCCAAGCAGACAGGTTCAAGAATCTGGGTTCCCGCACCATTTTAACTGAGAAAGTGGTTGTCCCCTTAGGACAAGGAGGGGGTCCTTATGCTGCTATGTGGGATTTTCTTGAGAATAGGAACTGGCAACGTGTGTTCGAACCACACACCGTCATTGACTATGACATAGTAAAGGAATTCTATGCAAACGCTATCAAAACCACCGATGAATCAGTAGCCTACACATATCAATCCTATGTAAGAGGAAAAACTGTGGCATTTGATAGAACTTCAATCAGTGACTTTTTAGGGGAACCCCTCCAATTGACGGACAATGAGAGGTGTTTCTACAGGCAAAATGTAACTAACTGCGTCAATCTTGTGGAGCTGATGTCTGAAATAATTTGTATTCCAGGGAGAGGACCAGAGCTTAGCCGGCAAGGAAATCCAACACACTACAACAGGAAGGATCTGAGCATTCATGCAAGGGGCATTTTATCTGTGATCCTGTACAACATCAAGCCAAGGACACATGTTACCACGGTTCCGCTCGAATTGGCATTCCTGATAACCGCCATCATGACCGAGAACACTGTTGATGTTGCCTTCATTCTTTCGAATGAACTGCGCCGAGCTGCATTGAGTGACACACAGCATGGCATAAATTTGGTGCAGTATATGTATCATGTAGTTTCCAATCTTAACTATCTGATTTTAAATTAACAATTGAGATCATTTAAAACTGTTTGGTTTTGCCAAATATGATATTTTTTATATCAGATTAATAGGGTTCAAGAGGTTGGTTTTATCGATCTTGCACATTTTCCTGAACTTCTAATTCCTGAAATCTTGCATGGATTGTATTTAAAGTGAGCTTCACAAGTTTCTTGCATGCATATGCTATTTTCATTTTTGTAATATGCTCTTATGAATCATCTCATCTTTGTAACATTTGTTAGTCATGGTACACCATGAACTACTTTTATTTTGTTTGGATTGACTGAATGCCATGAAACTGAGTGATATGAGATGAAATATTATTAGATTTTAATGATCGGAAGTTGGCACAAATGCTGCAATTACAAGGAATGAACAACTATTAGAAGAAAGTCAAATTTGAGTATTGTATTGTTTGTTTGTTGTTAATGTTGATTGAACTTTGACATTATCATTGTTAACAGTTATCACATGTGAATTGTTTTCTCATATGTTTCATCATATGTCTCCTTTTGTATTTGTCCATTAATATAATAGATAAGTTAGCACTACTATTTAAAATTGTTATCTATACATTTTTTTATTAGGATAAAATGTGATATTATCATGTGAGTGTCTGTTAGGAGTAAATTAATGGTAAATTCATGTGTTAATATAAGTAATTTCTGGTCTAAACTAATGCAAATTGTGATAGATCCATAGGTTTTTAATGAGAATTGAACTGAAAAGGTTTAGTTCATGTGTAAAGCAAATCGAATCACTTGTGGGTATTATTGATGCAGGTTTAGAGCTGAAATGGAACTTTAGGAAAACATGAAGAGGAAAGAAAGTTGGAAGTCTCAAAGGCAAAACAAAAAGATGAAGTTTGACAAGGGCGCGCCGCGGGAGTTCTAGCCAGCGCCGCGCCAAAGTCTCTGTTTTTGATCGCGCCGCGCGCATTCGTTGCCGCGTCGCGGCCTCGGCGTTACAAGCCCAAAACTTATTAATAGAAGCCCTAGCTTCCAAGTGAAAGGGAGATCTTCTGTGAGCGAAATTAGGAGAGCATTCTGAGTTTGCAGCCAAGAACAACAATTGAAGGCCAAATCTTTACCAATCGAAGACATTCCGTTGATGAAGATGAATCCC
The DNA here is from genome assembly GCF_029867415.1 of Vicia villosa. Lineage (NCBI taxonomy): Eukaryota > Viridiplantae > Streptophyta > Magnoliopsida > Fabales > Fabaceae > Vicia > Vicia villosa. The sequence continues at coordinate 103,355,583 of NC_081182.1, forward strand.
TCTATTAATTCTTGTGTGTTCTTCATGTCTATGGAGAGCTAAATTCCTCTTGTTGAGTTTAAGGTAGTAGTTAACCTATGAATATACAATACCATTGATTCTTTCCTATGAACAATTGTTTGAGTTTTATTATCAATAAGAAACCTTGCTTTTAATTTACATCATTGTTGAATCCTTGATCGAAAGAGAGGATTTTTACTTTTGCCCTAGGTTACTATATTGATTCAATTGCAATTTGCAGAGATGGAATTGTGATTGGGTTTTCATAATTATCGTTCTTAATTACTATTATCGATTATTGATATTTGGAGAGATCGAATCTCATACCGGTAAAAGTTATCTAATTTGGTTTGCAGACATGGAATCATATTTGAGGATAAGTGAAGATAATAGTTCAAATGATTGTTCAATTGTGAATTAATCCATAAGTTGTATAGGAATAGGTTGATGAACCCTAAAAGCTCAACATATCTCCTTAATCGTTAACAAATTCTCATTATTTGCATTTTTATTATTATTTAGATTTGACAATATTAGAATCATAAAACAAATCCAATTACTTTTTCTCACTCAAAATAAACAACTATAGAACGGCAGTGATATTAACCAATCTCTGTGGATACGATATATTACCGAAAATATTTACCCACAAATACTTTCAACAGTGTCTAAGATGTCAATGGGGTGATTGTGCCTACTAAATTGGGTATAAGAAAAAGGATAAGTTTGTTGTAATAACTAACTCAAATATGAACACTAAGTTTACAAAGACTTTTGAAAATTAAAAAAAAAAAATCATCATCAAAATTATTTAATATATTTTTTACTTATAGCTTCTTTGTTTATAACCCCGTCCCTTCACCAATTTTTTAACTTCAGAAATTGTCCATTTCTCAATATCCTTTGTAGAATAATTCGTTCTCACTGTTCCTTACAAATTCACCTCCATGGTGAAAAACAACATTAACGACTTGCATGTTCTGAGAATGGAATTTGCATATTCAATATTATAACATTACAATCACTACAAAAAGAGTGTTTGAAAAGGCTAACCTTAGATATTGAAAATGAAGATTTCAACCTGTCTACTTAAGTTAAAGCTTCGATGGACCCTACAATGGCGTCTTCCTTCTTCTTGCTTTGTCTTTGTTGTTCAATCTTTCGTCTTCGTGTTCTGCAATGGCGTTCGTTCAAAGATTGGTTTGGACGAATAGTGGAAACCCTAATTTTTATTTAGGGGAGGGGACGAGGGGTTAAACCACAATGTATTAGAAATTAATGACATGTCCAAATAAACAAAAATATCATTGAAACAAAATTGCCAACTAGACCAACTAATACCAACCACGTCATAAAAAATGGGAGATTATGTGTTCAAGGTGTCATTGATTGGTCAACCACACGGAACCTATGTTTGGAACTACGACATATTTAAGAAAATCACGGAAAGAAACCACATCGACATAAAGTTAGATTTTGTAACTTCTATAATTTCACGGCAAAATTGCCTTGAGACGCACTTCTAACTAACTCACTGCAGTTCCAAACACCCTAAAAACTTTACATTATAAAAGGGACTAAAAAAATATTACAGAAAATTAATCGGTTCAACCCATTTTAGATGGGATGATTTCATTTAAAGGTATTTGTTCTTATTTTATTTTGAATTTGCATTTATTTTAAAAAGTTTTCTTTTCTATTAAATGGGTAAGCTGTAACCCTCACTTTTGTAATTATTTTTTCTCGCATATTATAGTCTAGATTATTTTAAAAATAAATTCACTCCAAAACAAAAAGCGGCCGGCGCCTTTATAACAAATTCATTGAACCAAGGAGGCATCACATAATCACATTAGAAAGAGGGAATGCACACACGTATATTTGACAGAAACATAAGGAATTCATGAGTCATAGAGGACCATACAGTTACAACCAATGGTGAAGGTTACTTCACTTCCCCCATTTGATGGAAAGGAAATAGTATCACTTAATTAAAGTTACCATCACTCAAAATAACACCTTCAAACAGATACATTAACAGTCCTTTTAGAAAACATGAACTTTAAAAACTAAATCTTCCTTGTTTATCAGTTCAAACACGCAGACATTTCCGGGTTGCAGTCCACTTTCCTTTGCAAACTTAGACCAACCAGCAGAAAAGCGACCCCTAGTTTTATCTCTGTAATAAGGGAGCAATTTCAGATTCCATGATCTTTTACCAATCTGCACCTTCACATACTTCTCCTTACTCTCAATAATTTCTTTTAAATTCAACCAACTCTGCATTGTACATACAAGCACAACATAAATAACATGCATGTATGCATAGCATTGCATCAATAATGTAAATGTTGTGTTTGGCCTTACCAACCCGCTTGCTACCAGATTATAAGGCTTGATCAAAATTGTGAAAAATGGATTGGTTGAGATAAATTCTTCGGCAACTTCCCGAGCTCTAGATTCCTTTGGAATATTCAAAGATGTAGTTCTTTGACTATTCTTCTCAATCCCACCTGCATATAAAACAAAAATACACTCTTGGAAGTAACATCATGTTGAGATTTTAAAACACTTTAGAAACAAAAAACAGAAAATGAAACCCATAATACCTTTAACTTTCTTATGCGGTCTAGGAGATACCGAAGGTGATCTCTGTCTAGCCTTCTTCTGACTAGGCCGTGCATTCCAAATCTTAACTGATTCATCATCACTATCGTCAAGGTTTTCATTTTCATCATCGAAAGTGTTACATGAAGAATCATAATCAATTTCTACTCCATTCTGGCCAAGTATCACTACATCTAACTCTGAAGTTCCTTCTTTATATTTAAACACTACCAAACAACCATGTTGTAGAGAGTAATTTTGAGTAAAAAATTTCCAACCTTTTTGAAACCAAATCTCACCATTGATATTTTTCCAAAACACTTTCCATTTAGTGCCATCAGGAGGCTTGATCATCACTGGATTTGGTAGACCAGCTCCGTGATTTCTTGTAAATTTATTTGGTATTTTCTGTCAAAAAAATATTAATATTAGAACTAGAATTTTTCAAAAATAAAATAAAATAGTAAAACAGATATAACATAACGTAGACAGTAGCAGTAAGTTAAAATGAATGGTTACAATAGTTTGAAGATTGGTTTGAAGAATAATCTTGAAGAAACTGATGGGGAGGGTTGAATTTGTTCTAGCCATGGATTGATGGAGTTTGATGAGATAATGTGTGCGCGGCTTTTCTTCTATACTAATAATAACGCTGAAGCTATTAAGCGTGCCCTATACCCTAGAATGACTAGTAGTGATGTCTTGGTCAGAAAGCAATCAAAACTCTTCATTTACTTATGCTTATAATTACATCTCTCCTGCGCCTTTTCATGATTCATCTTCACACTTTTTTTTCTAGAAAACATAATTTTGTGAAATGATTTTTTATACAGAAATGCTAAGTGTACACTAGAAGATACACTAACACCGTATAAAAATACTATTAAACATACATTTTGTTTTTTTAATAATTTTTTTATGCTTTGGTTTTTGTGCAGCACTGAATAATTATATGTCTACGGTGTAAATATCATACAGTGTAGAAAAATCGGTGTACACATAGCATTCTCTTTTTTATATTATTAATTCAACAAGCTAAGTAAAAATCATTTTACAATTGTTATGTCAATCAGTTACACAACTTCATTGAGGTTCAAATTCCGAATTTTCCAATTGTACATGTATGTTCAATACCACTTGCTTATTAAAAGAATTAAACACATCTTACTTGGTAAAAATTTATGACAAAAGGATGGTGGATTGAAATTGTAAATTATTTTTACACCGAATATCCCATCAATCAAATAAGACCGTAAATTTTAAATTAATTATATAACTTAACACTTTAAAATATTTTAATAGGATGTTTGTGTAATATTGAACTTAAAAATTATATATTTAACTAGTTAGCATGAAGACGGACTTCTAGCAGATGATTTGATGATTTATTAATTAGTTAACAAAGGTTGCATATAAGATCATAAATTAGTTGGTAAAGATTGCTTATAAATTTGTGGATTGAATTTATAACTACTAATAATCCATGAAGAACGCAATAACCGGAAGCAACAGATTAACAGAAACGGTTATGGAAAAGATTTGCATATTCTTCATTATTTCTTAATAGAAGTGATACAAGGTGTTTATATACAAATGTGGATAAGACCTATCCTAAACGTGTGGTAGATGGACTTAAATCTGATGTGTACAGTATACTATACACTAATATACTATGTACAATTAATATGCTAATATATACTATACTAACAGCCCCCCTCAAGTTGGACTGTGGATGTTCCAAAGTCCCAACTTGCCCAATGACTTGTTAAGCGTTGGAGCATGAAGCGGCTTTGTCAACATATCAGCTAGCTGGTCGTGAGTAGAAATGGGCAGCAAATGTATGAGTTTAGATTGAATTCTTTCGCGGACAACATGGCAATCGATCTCGATATGCTTACTCCTTTCGTGGAACGTAGGATTATGGGCCAGATATATTGCTGATTTGCTATCACAAAATACAGAGGCAGGATGATGAAATTCAATAAGGAAATCACGAAATAAAAACTGCAGCCATTGGATTTCACAGGTAAGGGATGCCAAAGCACGATACTCGGCCTCGGTGGATGATCTAGAAACAGTATGTTGTTTCTTTGATTTCCAGCACAACAAGGATGATCCTAACAAAACACAATAACCAGTGATAGACCTCCTTGTGTCGGGACAACGAGCCCAGTCCAAATCAGAAAAACCCTGTAGTTTTAACTGGCTGGAAGCAGAAAACAATATACCAGAGGCAGGGACAGATTTGAGATACCTAAGCACACGAGTTGCAGCCTGCAGGTGTGGAGAACGAGGTTGCGACATAAATTGACTTAAGTGTTGGACAGCATACGAGATATCCGGCCTTGAGTTAGTTAAGTAGATAAGTCTCCCAATCAATCTTCTGTAGGAAGAAGGGTCTTCTAACAAAGTACCTTCAGTAAGGGAAAGCTTTGTGTTGGGATCAAATGGCACTGGTGAGGGCTTGGCTGCAAGGATTTTTGAATCTTGTAACAACTCCAACGTGTATTTTCGTTGATTCAGAAAAATGCCTTCCTTAGACCGAGCAATTTCTAATCCCAAAAAATATCTAAGCTGTCCAAGATCCTTGATTTTGAATTGTTGATGCAAGAGAGCCTTGACTTTTGTAATTTCTGTTAAAGAGTTCCCTGCCAACACAACATCATCAACGTATACAAGTAATGTTGTGAAGTTAGAATCCTTATGTTTTACATACAGTGAATAATCAGCCCGAGACTGTTTGTATCCAAGAGAAATCAGAAAGCCAGATAGTTTTGAATACCATTGTCTACTGGCTTGCTTAAGGCCATAGAGAGACTTCTGTAATTTACAGACCTTAGTAGAATCAAACCCAGATAGGCCAGGAGGCAATGTCATATAAACCTCTTCAGATAAATCACATGTAAAAACGCATTATTCACATCAAGTTGTTCTAAATGCCAGCCTTTTATGGCAGCCAGAGATAAAAGGACTCTCACTGTGGTGAGTTTGGCAATAGGCGAAAAAGTATCAAAATAATCGATACCTTCCATCTGAGTATAACCCTTGGCCACCAACCTGGCTTTATAACGTTCAATGGAACCATCTGCCCTGTGCTTGACTTTATATACCCAACGACAACCAATAGGCACCTTACCAGAAGGCAAGTCCACCACAATCCATGTGTGATTTTCTGCAAGAGCTTTAAGCTCAGTATTCATGGCATCAATCCAACAGTCATGTTTAATGGCTTGTTTGTAGGTGTTTGGTTCAGAAATAGAAGATATGGAACAACAAAAGTTCTTGTATGAGGAGGAACATTTGTCGTATGATAGGATAGAGGAAAGAGGGTAAAGCTGTGAATGGGAGGATTGAGATAGTAATTGATCATTCATGGTGTGATAACAATGAAAATCTGTAAGGTAAGTGGGGGGATTGGAGATGCGAGTAGATCTTCTTGGAAGATCAGTGGGTTGATTTGAGTTGTTATCTAGAGACACATGAGCAGGACTGTTAGAGTTAGGACTAGAAAGGGCTGGTGAATTAGGTGAGGCAATGGATAAAGGTGACTCTAATGGTCCTGGGGTTAAAGAGGGATCAGAGATGTTTAAAGGGGGAGAATCTGTACCTGGAATAACAGGCTGGGGAGTTGTGACAGCTGTGTCACTATCAGTAGACTGCTGTTGGAAACTAGGAGAAAGGCTGGTTTCATCTAGGTATGCAGACACATCAGTAGAGGTAGGGTATTGATGTGACAATTCAGAATCAGTATAGACCTGAGTAGGTTGGATAACAGAGGAGGTTTTGTTTGGTTTAACACACGGTTTAACAGGATTAAAAGGGAATATGGTCTCATAAAAAATGACATGCCTAGACACAAAAATGCTATTACTTTGAAGATCATACAAAATATATCCTTTTGTGCCATCTTTAAAACCTAGAAACACAGTTTTTCTAGCTCTTTGGTCAAATTTGGTTTTATGTGGTTGATTAGATGTAGCATAGCTCAAACACCCAAACACCTTAAGATGAATCAAGGAAGGAGGTTGTTTATACAGCAAATCATAAGGACATTTGAAATTGAGCAAAGGGGTGACAAGCCTATTAATAAGGTGAACAGCATGTTGGACACAAAAATTCCACATATTAATTGGCAATTTAGAATGAAAGTAAAGAGCTCTAGCGACATTAAGGATATGCTGATGTTTTCGCTCAACCACCCCATTTTGTTGAGGAGTGTATACACAAATTTTTTGATGAACTATTCCTTTGGACAAGAACAAATTGGAAAGGGTAAGAAACTCAGACCCATTATCGGATCTAAAGCATTTTAGGCTAGTATTAAATTGGTTTTTGATATAGGCCAGAAATTGAACTATGCTTTGACTAACTTGATCTTTGGTTTTCAAAAATATAACCCAAGTATAACGGCTGAAATCATCAATAAGTGTCAAAAAATATTTCTGCCCTAGCATAGATATAGTAGAAAACGGGCCCCATAAATCAGCATGTAAGACCTCAAAGGGAGCTGTAGATTTAGTATTGCTATTTGGGAAATAAAGTTTCTTTTGCTTGCTAAAATGGCAAGAATCACATGGAATCTTGTTATTACAATGAAATGGTATAAAAGGAAAATTTTTAGACATATATTGTAAACCTACAGCAGATATATGGCCTAGTCTTAGATGCCAAAGAGAGGGATTATCTTGTGTGGATGAATGGCATGCATTACTGTGATGTGAAGAATCCAGCACATATAGACCTCTCTGAAGCCTAGCTGTACCAATCATTTTCTTGGAATGATTCTGCAAAATTTTGCATGAATTGTCAGTGAAATAGACAACACACGCATTGCTTTGAGCTAGTCTAGCTATAGAGAGTAAATTAACACTGAAACTAGGAATGTATAAGACATTGTGAAGGATAAGGGAAGGAGATAGAGCAATGCTGCCAGAGATGGATGTGATAACTTGTGAACCATTAGGAAGGCTAACATGAATAGGCACGATATTTCTATAGGAAAGGAAATTAGACTTGTCAAATGTGATGTGATCTGTGGCCCCTGTATCAAGGATCCACAAGTTATTATGCTTACCATTATCAAGAAGGGAATGAGAATTGAGGACAAAGGGTGAAGAGGTGATATAGTTGGCTTTAGGATTGGCTTTAGACTGTTGAATCAATTCCATGAGGCTGAGATATTGCTCTTGAGTAAATCCATGAACAGATTGAGTTGAACTCTGTTCTGGTGCAGGTTGGCCTGTTTCAATGGAGGCAACAGATTGAGTGTTAGATTGAGTAGACTTTCCCTTACCTCGAAAACCTGGTGGATAGCCGTGTTTCTGAAAGCAGGTTTCCACTGTGTGATTAGTGCGTCCACAATGAGTGCACATTCTGTTGCCGCCTTTTGCTCCTCCATAGCCACTGCTTTTGCCTTTGAAATTGCCATGTCTTTGAGTGTTGTTGCCAGCTGCTGCATTCAAAAGAAGTGTTGTAGATTCATCGGAGCTGGTATCAGTCAAAATAACAGCTGAATTAGTGTTGAGCTCTCTTTCTTGTTGAATAACAAGAGCAAATGTTTTATCAATATCAGGGAGAGGACTCATCATCATGATCTGAGTTTTGGATTGGGCAAATTTTTCATTCAGGCCTTTGAGAAAGCGAATCACATAGTCCTGCTCTCGATACTTTCGAATGGAGGAAAGAGCACCACATGAGCACGGAATGGCACAAGCACAAGCAGCAATAGGCCTGTAAGCCTCTAATTCATCCCACATCACCTTCATCTTTGTGAAATAGTTGGAAACATCAAGATTGCCTTGACGAAATCTGTAAAGGTCTTCTTGAATATCAGAAATGCGGAAGATATCACCTTGCGAGAATCGAATCTGCAAGTTTCGCCACACTCCAACCGCGCTTTCGATCCAAAGAATTGATTTCGCAATAGATTCGGAAATAGATCGATGAATCCATGACAAAACCATGGTGTTACACCTAACCCAAGGAGCATAAAGAACATCTGATACAGGAGGTTTGGGAAGTGTACCATCAATGAACCGTTCCTTGTTCTTCGAGATAAGGGCGATATGCATAGATCGTGCCCAAGTATGGTAATTTTTATCATCAAGAAGAGGAGTAACAAGGATAAGAGATGGATTTTCATTTGGATGTAAGTAGTACGGAATGGAAGAATTTGTGGCAAAATCGGTGAAGCTCTGGAACGCCATCAAAGAAGGAAGAAAGAGGATCGATTGCAGAGAAATTGAAGATATGAATCTTGCGAATGTAATCAAACAAAGAACCAGAAAGAGTATACGAATCGCAAGCAAGAAGAAGCAACGCAAGCACAAAGATCGTGCAGAGTCGAGAGAAAAAAAAAGGAAAAGAAAGAAGAAGAAACAGAATTGCAATCGAAGTGATAAGAGTAAAAGATTACCAGAAATCAAAACGATGGCTACCAGAGCTTTTGAAGCTCTGATACCATGTTAATGGTGAGATATGCACCATGAGAATCCATGAAGAACGCAATAACCGGAAGCAACAGATTAAGAGAAACGGTTATGGAAAAGATTTGCATATTCTTCATTATTTCTTAATAGAAGTGATACAAGGTGTTTATATACAAATGTGGATAAGACCTATCCTAAACGTGTGGTAGATGGACTTAAATCTGATGCGTACAGTATACTATACACTAATATACTATGTACAATTAATATGCTAATATATACTATACTAACAATATCCCATCAATCAAATAAGACCGTAAATTTTAAATTAATTATATAACTTAACACTTTAAAATATTTTAATAGGATGTTTGTGTAATATTGAACTTAAAAATTATATATTTAACTAGTTAGCATGAAGACGGACTTCTAGCAGATGATTTGATGATTTATTAATTAGTTAACAAAGGTTGCATATAAAATCATAAATTTGTTGGTAAAGATTGCTTATAAATTTGTGGATTGAATTTATAACTACTAATAAAACTAGCTAGTGTGTATACCCGTGCGAGGCACGTGTTTAAATTTATGAGATAGTATAATTGATTCAGATAAGAACGACTAAAACGAAATTTAAGATAACTATATAAGGATTAAGAATATACTCATGGTCTTGGATCGTATAGTATGAATTTACATTAGCAAACATATCATATGTATATAAAATTCATATATTATACATTTACATTTTTCCATCTTTCTTATAAATATTTAATACATAATAAAATAAATTAAATAAAAAGAATGACAAATTTGTTTCTTACATAAGAAAGTTGTGATTTATATACATCATAATTATCTTACGTTTTTTGTTAAAACAAATATTATAATAATATTGAGTATAAATGTTAGTACCATTTTAGAGCATCCACACACGATAGAATCTCCACGTTATTTTTTAAATCTCTTCCCTTTGAGTTTGATTTTTTAAATATATTTTATTATAAATAATAATATATAATAACAGTAATATTAATATATAATAATAATAATATTAATAATAATATGTAATAATAGTTGATTTATGGATAAAAGTATATTATTTCATTCACTAAAGCAAAACAAAAAATACATATTGTGAGAGTACATTAGCCATTAAAGTAATTTCCTATTACAATTAATAAATATTTTTGTTTACAAATATTATTTATAAAAAATATTAAAAATCTTTGTTTTTAATATAATATTTACTTGTGATTTTGTATTAACGTATTTAAAATGGTAGATAATGAACCAATATAAAAATTATAATAAAAAAAAGAATATCCACTACAAGGAAAAGGGTCCCCAGCGACCTGATGTTGTGACGTGGGAAGCATGTGGCAAAAATATTGTTGTTGCGACGTGGACAACACGTCACTATACTTTTTTAAAATATAATAATCAAAACTAAGATATCACATGGGAAGTCAGATAATAATTTTTTAAAAGGCACGTTGTGACGTTAACACCACGTCGCAATAACTAAAAGAAAAATAAAAAATAAAAATCTGTAAAGTACATATAGGAAGGGAAACTTGAAATTTACAAATTTCAAGTTGTGACGTGTATAACACGTCACAACATTTTAAGGGGGAAATAACTCTGCATTTGACTTGACTGGGTGCAGGGAATGGCAGGAGTAGCAGTAATTGCATATGAGCGTTTGAATGTTGCGACGTGATTCCCACGTCGCTGATTTCTTTATGTTTTTTGACCGTTTGAAAGTTGCGACGTGGGTTTCACTTGGGAAAGTTGTGGCGTGATTCCCACGTCGCTGATGCCTTTATGCTTTTTGACCGTTTGAATGCTGCGACGTGGGTTCCACATGGGTAAGTTCTGGCATGAATCCCACGTTGCTGTTTATCTTATATAAACCCTCTTCAACGTTTCCATAACTCAGAAACGTTTCTCTCCTTCACGTTTCAGAATTCTCTCATTCCTCCGCTCACGTTTCTCTCCTTCCTCCCCTCACGTTTCTCTTTATTCCTCTTCTTCCATTAATCTTTTCCTTTTTTTCTTCCATTACAATTTCTATAAAGGTATGATACTTTTATAATATTCTTTTAGCTGTATGTTTTATTTTCTTCAAATATTATTTATACTAATTTAGATATTTAATTTCTGTTAATTTTTTTTTCTTTAAGTATTGAAGTGAAGAGGATTGAAGAATATTGAAAAGAGTTAAAGAAAGATTGGACAAAAAAGATTGAAGGAGATTGAAGACGAGGTATTTTTGCAATTTTAATTTTGATATATTGTTTGGATTGTTGCTTGATTTTTAGATATTATATTTTTCTGTTTTAAAATTTGACAAATTAATTTTAAACAAAAATATATATGTGTTTATATATTTATTTATAAAACAAAATATATATATATATATATATATATATATATATATATATATATATATATATATATATATATATATATATATATATATATATATATATATATTATTAAGACAACAAAATATATGTTATTTAATGATAGAAAATAGTTAATATTAGTTTGTTTTGAAATATTATGTTTTTTATTTTGTAAAATTTATTAATAGGTAAAACGAAATAATAGTTAATATTAGTTAATCTAATTTATATTATTATTTTTTTAAAAACAAAATATAAGTTGATATTAGGTAAAACGAAAATTTATTTTTTAAAATAGTTAATATTAGTTAATATAATTTATATTATATTATTATTATTTTCAAACAGAATATTATTTTAAATAGAATATGTATATTATATTTAAAATAGATTATATTTTTAAAGCAGAATACTTAAAATAGATTATATTTTTAAAAAAGAATATATATTATGTATTTTGTTTTGTAAAATTTATTTTTAGGTAAAACAGAAATTATAGAATATGTAATATAATTTATATTATATTAATTTTTTTTAAAACTGAATATGTTTTTAAAACTGAATATTTAAATTTTTTATTAAGTAAAACGAAATTTATATTATATTATTATTTTTTAAAACAAAATATCTATTAGTTAATGGAAAATAAAATATTTAATATGTTTAAATGGTAAGAAAAAAATTTAATGTTAAACAAAATTTATAATATATATTGATAAAAAATAAAATGTAATATTTATAATATAGTATGTTATTATGTTTAAAAGGTAAAAAAGAAAATTTTGGTACAAAAATAGAATATTATAGTATTATATGTTAGATTTTTATTAATTGTTTTTAATAAAAAAATAATAGTTATGTAATAAAAATATTTTATTAAATGTATTTAAAATAAACACATAATAATATTATATGTATTATTTGTAATATTTGTATTTAAAAAATATTTTATTATTTGAAGCATATAATGTATTAGTATATAATGTAGACTAATAATGTAGATTGTTAAATTTTGACTATTTAAAAAATTATTAGTATATAATGTATTATTTGAGTATATACTAAATATTACATTTTTTTTATATTAGAATAAAACTTAAAAAAATAGAATATATAGTATGTATTATATGTTAGATTTTTATTATATGCTTTTTTAAAATAGAAAATAATAGTTATGTATTAAAAATATTTTATTAAATATGTATTTAAAACAAACACATAACATTATTATATGTATTATTTGTAGTATTTGTATTTAAAAAAATATTTTATTATTTGTAGTATATAATGTAATAGTATATAATGTATTGTTTGTGCATATATTAAATAGTTAAAAATTTACTCATATGAAATTGGATGATTGTACAAATATGTAATATGGAATATTATCTGTACTATCGTAGTTGGATGTACGATAGATTAGAACCAAGAAGACGTGCACTTAAACCAAATTTCATAGAAGGAGTTGATGGGTTTATCAAGTGGACATTTGTTTAGGAATGTTGTCGAAGCAAAGGGGGGGGGGGGTTAGGTGTCCTTGTCTTAAATGTGAATGTAGACGTATAATTAGTGATCCAGAGGAAGTAACACGTCATTTGCATAGAAGGGGTTTCATTAAAAATTATTGGGTTTGAACGTCTAATGGTGAAAAATTGCCGGTGAACGTACCCGAGACTAGCAATACACATGCTTCAAGTAATAGACCGACTAAGGAATATGAGGAAAACTTTAATCTGATCGGTGACATGGTTGAGGATGCTTTTGGTGTGAATGTGACCTATGATCAACCTGAAGATTTTGATGGGGAAGAGTTGCCAAATGAGGAAGCGCAGAGATTTTATCAGTTGTTGAATGAGATGAATATACCGTTGTTTGAGGGGTCGTCGGACTCAAAATTATCAATGTGTGAGATTATTGGCTTCCAAGGAAAATTGGAATGTTCCTGATCAGCGTTTGGAATTCTTCACAAAAATGATGTTGGACTCGACTCCTATGAAAGACAACTTGCCTACAACTTTAAGAGTGGATGACATCATTAAGTTGGACCAAAATATTCCAGTCATTCTCTGTAAGTTGGAACAAATATTTCCACCTTGTTTTTTTGACTCCATGGAACATCTACTCGTGCATCTTGCATACGAAGCTTATCTTGGAGGACCTGTTCATTATAGGTGGATGTATCCATTTGAAAGGTTTATGGGTGATTCTAAGCGATCAGTGAAAAATAAAGCTAGAGTTGAAGGATCAATATGTTCACATTACTTGCATCGGGAGACATCACATTTTTGCAGTAACTATTTCAATAACTTGATGTTAACTCTAAGAATTATAAGGAATCCTGTAAATGTTAACGAAAGAAGTCAATTCACCTTGTCAGTCTTTGGGCTTCCAGGTCGTCCATCTAGAAAGAAAGGTGTTCATTGGTTGACCCAACAAGAAATGCAATCCGCACATGTTCATGTCTTGATCAACTGCGTTGAAGTTAAACCATATCTTGAGTAAGTATACCCAACTATTTAATTTTATCTATAGTGTATAAATATTATTAGCTTGAAACTTATAGTGTGTTTTTTATAGGGAATTTAACAACGTCTATTTTTAAAGCACCGGTGTACAATCAACATCTGGTGTCATTCATGCACAATTTCCAACATGGTTCAAGGAGAGTTTGTCATGCATTGTTACACCGACTCCAGAAATACTCCACTTGAGAAATTTGTCTGAAGGCCCTATTCTAAGCGTAAACGAATGGCACACATACTTCGTGAACGGATATAAAATTCAAACTGAGACTTGGACTGAAGGGAAAAAACCAAAAACAGTGGTGTATTTATAAAAGGAGTTATAGATGGGGGTGAAGATGATTTCTATGGCTTTGTTAAACATATGTACGAGTTGGTATACAATTACTTGGACTCGGAGAATAAAGTTGTCTTGTTTTATTGCGAATGGTATGATCCAACTAGAGGCACAAAAATAGACACGACATATGGTACTGTTGAGATTCAAATGGACCAAAGGTACAGAGAGTATGACCCTTTCATAATGTCACATCTTGTTAGGCAAGTTTATTATGTTCCTTATCCTTCATTTGTGCCACGTAAGCGAGGGTGGTGTGTTGTAATAAAAACAAAACCATTGGGCCATATTGAAACTGGCGATCTAGTGGAAGATCTTGCTTACCAAGTTGATGAAGTTGGACTAATTAATGATGTCATTGCAGTTGAGCAAATTACCAGTTTGTCTGATACAACAATCGAGGGGTATGAAGTTGATGCTTCTATATTGTTGGTTGAAGATAATGTGGATGGAGAGCACGAAGGCGTTGCGTCCGAGGGTAATATCACATCAGATGATGATAATGATATGGATGAAGAGCATGTAGATTTAGAATAATGAATGTATTTAGATGAGAATGTATTTTTTTGTAATCTTACTTAATGAACCATCTATTGAATGTGTTAATGAATATATAGTGTTAATGAATATATATGAGAAACATGTTTGAATATATTTTTGTAAACGTATATATTTGATTAATTGTGTATTCTCAATAAATAGGTAAAATGCCAACCCGATCTGAGAAGGGTAAGGGTCAGAAGACCCGACGCCCAAGGATAATAGTATGCCAGTCACCTCAGTCAGCATTCTGTCCTCCCCCATAGAGTCAATTAGATCACATGTCCATGGCCAGTACTCAACCTCTTATGTCATTACTCTCCTCTCAGGAGTATCCTATGTCTGGGGCACCATCTTTTATTAGCCCACCTTTGGAACATAGTTATCCGTTCCAGCAAACTGGAGGACCTAGTTATTCATCATACCAGCAGAGTGCGGGAACTAGCTTTCCACCTAGCTTTCCACCTACCACACAGGTGCCCCAGGCTTCCAGCAAATTGGAGGATCCCGCACTCCACATCCCACACAGGTGCCCCTAACCTTCCAGCAGACTGGGAGATCCCACACCCCACAGCCGACACAGGTATCCCCATCCTTTCAGCAGACTGGGGGGTCACACACCTCACCTACCACACATATACCTGCACGTGAGGATGATCATGTGGAGCCGGATGGGGATGATACTGCGCAGGAAGGAGACGATGATCAGTATGATGGTGACAATATTCAGGGGGAGGATGATCCGAGGGAGATTCATATCATTGACGGTAGATATTATATTTGGCCTGCTGGAAATTCGTAAGTACAAGGGGGTCACCTTAATGTAGTTGGAAGTATAAGCACTTACGAACATTCTCGACGCATGGTAATTATTACCACTTTTTAAAGTTATGTTTTGATTAATTATTTGTTTTTAATTAAAGTTAATTTTATTATTTAGGCTAAGAGGTTGGGGAGACAACCACTCATGGTCGAGCTGGTTAAAGAAACTCGGACAAAAAAATCGGTGATTTTGTTGACGAGCGTACACGAAAAGTTTTGGTAAGTTATTCAATTTTTATTATATTTTTTTATATTTAATGGCAATTTTGTGATTTGATTTTCACGTGGCAACTAAAAAACTTGTGGCATGATTTTCACGTGGCAACTAAAAAAATTGCGGCGTGATTTTCATGTGGCAAATCTGATGTTGTGGCATAAAAATCACGTGGCAACTAATTTTCATTTTATTATTTAATATATTTTAATTTAAGTTAAATACTTAATAATTTTTTTATTTTATGTGTAGGAGGATTATCAAACACTGCTTGTACAATTTTTGTTCCATAATCCCCAATATACTCCTAGAGAAGGAGAGTCGCTTCATCCAGATGTTGATTTTTATATTTGGAATGAAGTTCTTTGCGAAAAAGGGCCTAATAGGTGTTTTTTGGTGGTGGAAATTTGGCGGGAAACTTGAGAAGTGGGGATAGAACTTTATTTCAAAGAGTTAGAGATGGGGAAGGATCGTCACGTCCAGCACAATTGACACCGCAAGTAATGGAAACAATAAGACAATTGGCCCTTACTGAGCGAGTCAGCGCAACGTGAGGCGGCGCTAAAAGCCCAAATGGATGAGCAAGTGCAACGTGAGGCGACGCTAAAAGCCCAAATGGATGAGCAAGTGCAACGTGAGGCGGCGCTAAAAGCCCAAATGGAGGGGCAACATCGACAAATAGAGGCAATGGCGAAGAGGCAAACAGCAAATGCGATTATTTATGCAATTCCAACAAAGAAGTGGTATTCAACCGTTTGGTGGAAACGTAGGAGTGGTTGAAAATGAGGAAGAGAATGATGATGATATGAACCCTGACAATTTTCCCGATCCAGAAGATCCTTAGGATTAATTTTATTTTTATTTTTATTTGAAATTGTGTAGGATAATTTAATTTTATGTAATATTTTGTTTATTATATTATAAATTTAATATATTTTAGTATTTTGTTTATTATATTATAAATTTAATATATTTTAGTATTTTTTTATTATATTATAAATTTAATATATTTTAGTATTTTTTTTATTATTATTATTTTAATTAAATAAATATTTTTATTAATATTTATTAATTTCGAATAAAAAATATTAATAATAAAACCTTTTTTATAATAATAATAATGATAATAATAATAATAATAAGATTTTTTTTAAAAAAAATTTCACTTTTGTGACGTGTTATACATGTCACTAATTTGTGACATGCTTAACACGTCGCAACATTTTAAAATAAATCAAAAAGGTTGTGATATTGTTTTCACGTCGCAACCTAGTGTCTTGGTTTCCACGTCACAAAAGTGCTCTGTGTTCTGTGCCTTCCTGCTTTTTTTGTGCCCTGTCTGTTCCAACAGAAAAAGGGTATTGATATCTGTGCAGCACATTGCGACGTGATTTCCATGTCACTAATTAGTGACGTGTGAATTATGACACAACTCAGTTTTCACGCACTCCCAAGCGACATATATGTCCATGTCGCTAATTTTGTGTTGTGACGTGATTTTTCACTCTGTGGCATGAAAATCACGTCACTACAGAGCTAATTTTTTGTAGTGATCTAAGTACATCTTCATTAGAAATAATAAAGAAATATAATATAGTGATGGTTAAAAAATATATAATATTTAAAATTATAATTGTCGTATAAACATTAATTTAACCTACTATAAGTTAATATGTAGATATATAATTCATAATGAAAACAAAATATATTGGACCTAAAAATAATCAAGGATTTTTCATGTCAAGGAACAATAATTAGTTGAGATTTATTAGGAGATTAAAAAGACTGTTAGGGACATAAAATTAGGTCTAAAAATGTGATCCAAATTTAAAGAGAGCATGCAAGCTTAATGATATTATATTAGGCCTAAAATTTGATCATGTTATATTAGGCCTAAAATGTGATCATGTTATATTAGGCCTAAAAACAATATTGTTCTTTTTTTAAGTAAAGAATGTAACACCCTTCTAAACCCCGCAGAAATAAATAGAATAATTCAGAGTAAACATGAAATACAAGGGTATCACAATTAATCCAAAATAAACACCAATGCCAATTGTCATGCCACACGAGGAAAAATTCAACATAAAACACCATTCATGATCAACACAGCGGATTATAATTCATAACGTTGCATATTCATCATCCATGCAATTAATCCAAACAAAGTCTAAAACAAAAAAAAAATCAAAATAGAGTAATTCATCTCTAAACTAGCGTTCCCCAGTGTTACAATCAGAGCATGACCGACATGACTCATGGATGAACTCTAAGAGCTATCTTCACCAAATCAGCTAAGCCGCTACTCCTCAATCTAAAAAACAACATGTAAGGGTGAGTCTCATTCACAATTAACAAGTATTATATAGTCGTAAGCAATAAAACGTCAAGAAATTATTAATCACTCAACCTACATGTATACAATCATTCCAATACTTCATATTCGTCAACATACCAAGATACCTCATCAATCACAACACAATTCAGTCAAGCCATAACATCTTATAATGCATATGAATGAACTGACACTAATGCATGTGGTACCAAATCATGGGCTGAACCCATCCAACTGATCTACTCATCATCGAGATACAGTCCACTGACACAAATTCCGCACAATGGGAATTATGTCCTACAAATAATCCACTCATCATCGGGATATATCATCAAATGCAAATGATTCATGAATGAATGCACACATATCACATACTTATATCATCATCTATACGATGCTTAACATCGTCTATTTTCATCGCATCTCATCAACATCGTAAGCATGTACATGTCTAAGCATCATTCAATCATTCGTACATATTCACCACAATCGTCATATTAATATTAATCACATATTAATACAATCACAATCATCAAACCATCACACAAACACATGGTCATGTATATAAACACATTTATACATATACAATGTTTCAATCCACCAAAGAAATTTAATCGAGTTTTTAAAATAAAGTCGGACACCGCCCATTTTATCACTTTATCATGTAAAACATCTAATTAGCTTCACAACGCCCAAAACGGCACATAAATCGGACAAACGGATCAAAAGTTATGACCTTCAGAATATTTTTCAAAAATTGCATGTTATGCGTCGACGCATAACCTCCTTCAGGTCGACGCATAGAACTCCTACCACTCTCGGGTAAGCGCACGCTAACACTATAGGTCGATGCAAATTCCTGAATGTGTCGATGCAACTGACACTCAGGTTGACGCATGCTGCATTTTATGCAGAATTTTGCTGCGATTCTGACATCCTTCCTCTCTCAATTTCAGTCCAATCACACCATAATAATTCCCACATCAAAACATCATCAAGCAACATAATATACTACAATTATAACACATTTTAGAGGTAATCTAACATCAAAACTATTCATCAATTCATCAATTCATCAAAACCTAATATTCCTACTCATTCATCATGCATCTAATTGACCCAACTAATAATCCTAAACAATTCTATCACTATCGATTACATAATAATCATTAACCGAAATGAATCCCCCTTACCTTAGGTTTGATCTTCGGTCTTCCCCTTTCCAAAGCTCTTTAGGTTTCACGTTCTTTCTCTTCTCCCCAAATGCTGCAATCCCTCTTTTCACAATATTTCTTCTATTTTATGAAAAATAGAATAATTGTCGTTAGTGGGCTTAGTAAGTTAACACCTCCTACTTACTAACCATAACGCAAGCCCAATAACTATATTTTCCAATATTTCTCAATAATCCTCACAATATCACTTATTCAAATTAAATAATTTATCGTCATTTAAATTAAATAATAAGAAATAATCATGGGGTGTTACAACCCTCCCCCACTAAAAGAGTTTTCGTCCTCGAAAACATACGTCAGGTAAAAAGTTCCGGATAGGAATCCTTCATCTGACTTTCCAGCTCCCAGGTGACATTCCCATCAACTGGTCCTCCCCAAGCCACTCTGACCAAAGCTATCTCTTTACCACGTAACTGCTTCAGCTTTCGATCTTCAATTCTCACAGGTAAAGTCTCAATGGTTAAGTTATCTTTCACCTATACGTCATCTATCTGGATCACATGAGACGGATCTGCGATGTATTTCCTTAACTGAGACACATTAAATACATCATGCAAATTCGCAAGCATCGGAGGTAAAGCATTGCGATAGGCAACTTCTCTTACTCTTTCAGAAATCTAAAACGGTCCAATAAAACGCGGAGTCAATTTCTTTGACTTCAAAGCCCGACCAATACCTGTCATAGGAGTAACTCTCATAAACACATGGTCTCCCTCTTCAAACTCAAGTGTCTTTCTCCTCTTGTCGTGGTAACTTTTCTAACAACTCTGAGAAGCTTTCATCTTTTCTTGAATCATCTTTATCTTCTCCGTAGTTTGTTGTACAATTTCTGGTCTGATTACCGCACTCTCACCAGATTCGTACCAACACAACGGTGTTCTACATCTCCTTCCATACAAAGCCTCAAACGGAGCCATACCAATGCTCGAATGAAAACTGTTGTTGTAGGTAAACTCAATCAAAGGCAGATAGCTATCCCAAGCACCTCCTTTTTCTAGCACACAAGCACGTAACAAATCCTCCAACGATTGAATCATCCTCTCGGGTTGTCCATCTATCTGCGGATGATAAGCAGAACTCAATCTCAGATTAGTACCCAAAGCCTTCTTCAAACCTTCCCAGAACTAAGCCGTAAATCTTGGATCTCTGTCAGACACGATACTCGAAGGAATATCATGCAGACTAACTATCATCTCAATATACAATTGAGCTAGCTTCTCCATCGAATAATCCATTCTTACTGGTATAAAATATGTAAACCTTGTCAACCTGTCCACAACAACCCAGATAGCTTCACAATTCTTAACAGTTCTCGGCAAACCAGAAACAAAATCCATTGATATGCTATCCCACTTCCACTCAGGAATAAACATCGGTTGCATATACCCAGATGGCTTCTGATGCTCAATTTTCGACTTCTGACACGCCAAACAAGAGTACACAAACTCAACAATTTCTTTCTTCATTCCATGCCACCAAAACAGCTTTTTCAGATCATGATACATCTTGGTAGCACCAGGATGAATACTTAATCCACTACAGTGTCCTTCTTCCAGGATATTCTTTCGAAGCGCAACAACATCAGGAACACAAACTCGATCGCCAAACCTCAATATACCATTCTTGTCGACTCTGAATTCACCGCCTTTACCTTGGTTAGTTAAAGTCATCTTATCAATCAACTCAACATCAGTTTTCTAACCTTCTCTAATCTCTTCAAGAATACCACTAGTCAGCTTTAGCATACCCAATTTAACACTATTAGGAGTATCTTCGCATACCAAACTCAAGTCTCTGAATTGTTCAATTAAATCCAATTCTTTCACCATTAGCATAGACATGTGCAAAGACTTCCTACTCAACGCATCACCAACAACGTTTGCCTTACCGGGATGGTAATTCAAACCAAAATCATAATCCTTAATAAATTCCAACCACCTACTCTGTCTCATATTAAGCTCTTTCTGATCGAAGAGATACTTCAAACTCTTATGATCATTGAACACTTCGAATTTCGAACCATCCAAATAATGCCTCCACAACTTCAAAACAAAAACCACAGCTGCTAACTCTAAATCATGAGTTGGATAATTCCTTTCATGCACTTTGAGTTGTCTCGACGCATAAGTCACCACCTGCTAATTTTGCATTAATACGCCACCTAAACCCATCAATGATGCGTCACAATATACCACAAATGATTCTGTCGGATTTGGCAAAATCAAGATAGGAGCACTTGTCAATCTCTTCTTCAATTCTTGGAATCCTTCTTCACATTTTGCATCCCAAATAAAAGCCCGACCCTTCCTGGTCAATTTAGTTAGCGGCAATGCCAACTTCGAAAATCCCTCGATAAACTTTCGGTAGTAACCTGCAACACCAGGAAAACTACGAATTTCCGACACTGATTTCGGAGCTTCCCACTGAGACACTGCTTCTATCTTCATAGGATTAACAACAATACCATTCTTAGAAACCACGGGCCCAAGGAAACTAACTTCATCCAACCAAAACTCACACTTCGACAATTTAGCAAAAAGTTTCTTCTCATTCAATAACTCTAAAACCGTTCTGAGATGTTCCGCATGCTCTTCGTCATTCTTAGAATATATTAAAATATCGTCTATGAACACCACCACGAACTTATCAAGATAAAGATGGAAGATCCTATTCATATACTCCATAAAAACACCAGGTGCATTAGTAACTCCAAACGGCATTATCGAATACTCGTAATGTCCATACCTCGTTCTAAAAGCAGTCTTCTGAATATCGTCATCTTTCACACGAATTTGATGATACCCAGACCTCATATCAATCTTACTGAATACACACGCTCCAGTCAGTTGATCCATCAAATCATCAATCCTCGGTAGTGGATACCGATTCTTGATAGTAGCCTTGTTCAACAGTCTATAATCCATACACAGCCTCATCAAACCCTATTTCTTCTTTACTAGCAATACAGGCGCACCCCACGGAGAAACACTCGGACGAATGAATTTCTTCTCAAGCAATTCTTCCAACTGTTTCTTTAGTTTAGCCAACTCAGACGACGATATGCGATACGGTGTCAGCGACACTGGACTAGTTCGCGGAATCAAATCAATAGCAAATTCCACTTCTCTTTCTGGTGTCAATCTGTTCACATCTCCCATAAGAACTTCTGGAAATTCACATACTAATGGTAATTCAGTACGTACCATCTTCTCTTCTGAGTTCATCAGTGCAAACATCATGAACACTGTTGCACCATCTCCGATAGCCTCATTCACATGTCTAGCGGTCATGCTCAGATCATCAGCACTAACAGCTTCAGGAAATAACACCGTCTTCGAAAAACAGTTGATATAAACACGGTTGAACTCTAACCAGTTCATTCCCAGGATTACATCAATTTTTTTCAACGGAAGGCACACTAAGTCCATTCCAAATTCTCTACCAAAAATATCAACCGGACAGTTCAAACAAGCAGATGAAGTAGTTACCAAACCCGACGCAGGAGTGTAATACGGTGAACTGACTTTTTATAATCAAAATGTGCGGTAAAGCAAGAGTCGCCACCGACTTTTATTTTATCCAAACAATATTCGGGAAGGCAAAAAGAAACAGAAAAAAACCTTTTAAGAAATCTAAGTTCGGGGGGTAATTTATGCAAAGGGAAGGTGTAAGGCACCCTTTGCATCCATGGTTTTCCATGGGCTCTTAATTGCTTTGCTTGCTCGTTTGTTTAGAAAATGTAGATGAAAGAGATAGGGACTTTAGCTCGTAAATGAGCGTAGCCCTTTTGAAAAATTATGAGAAAGAATATAATGAAAGTTTGAGCATTGCAAGGCAATTAGGGGCAATTACCTTAAACTCAGATGATAGGTCTCTTTTTAGCCTTTCAGAATGAAAGGGTCAATCCTTGCCATAAGAGGGCAGGAAGCCTTTCGTTTGGAGGTTGAAGGGTCGTCGAGTTATCGTTCGCCCAAAGACTGACCCATGCCATAGAGAGGCAGGTAGTCTAAAGGGAATGATCAGAATAGCCTTTTTCGTAGGCAACCAGAAGATACCTCAGCCTTTTTCATGGGCAACTTCCGAGGGTCGAGGTCTATGTTAGTGTATCGAAGGCAGCATCATTTTAGGGTCTCATGACCTTTTATCGAGGCAACATGGCTGAGGTATCCTCATATTCGAGGGACTAGCTATTCTGCAAAAAACACAAGGCAACAGGCAACAAGGCAACAGAAAGGGTTACCCAAAAGCGTGCGTGTGTGCATCAATCACGTGATTATATTCAATTATATTATCTTGTAAATTAGTGAGGCTAATTCAATTTAATGGTTGTCACTCCCTATTTTACTAACCACAACAATTAATATTAACATTAATAATAGCAATATGGGGAAGGGGAAAATGAAACCAGCGGAGGAGAGGGGAATTGAAACCAGCGGGATATAATATAATAAAAACAGAAAATATAATAGTTTAGGATTTTAGGGTTACCGATACTCGTAGCTTTGACAATTTGACAAACCCTGAAAATTGGAAAAGAAAGAATAAACATAAAAATGGGTGAGTGCATTATCGATTCAAATGATAATTAGGGTTAACCCTAATCAATAATAATAACAATAAAGTGAAATAAAAAGGTAAAAGAAACTTAGCTTCGATTGATGAAGGTTGATGGTCGGAGGTTGCCTGAAGCATTGACTCTGACCATCTAAGAATTAACAGCAAAATAATAGGAAGTGAGTGTAGGAAGAGTTCATTGACTTTTGAAGTTAGACCCTAATTTATTTTATAAGGCAAAAAATAAATGAATAAATAAATAAATATAAAAATCAGGGAACTTAGCTTTGGATTTAGCTTTGGATTTGATCTGATATGGTTTGCAGTCCGGAACTCGGGGCTAACCCTGAAAAAAATTTGCAGAAAAAAAGAATTGAGTGTATGCGGAATTCATTATATTTAAAGGTAAACCCTAAAAAAAATGGGTAAAATAACAAATATTTAAATAAGTGTAAAATCAGAACTTAGCTTTGGTTCATTGTGGCAGCCTTTAAGGGTGCACGGTAAACCTTCAGCTTTATGTGCGTTAGATCAGGATGGTAGGAGATTGAGGGTGAATTTGCGAATATTTGCAAGAATAGATGAACAGCTCGAATGTACCTCGCAATAAACAAGAAAATGGTAGGAAAAGGAAATAGAAACATCAAATAATATGATACATACTAAGGAGTTTCTAATTAAAACAAGAAAAACAATTCTAATAAAATACAAAATTAAATTATGAATTGAAACAAAATATTTATGTCGTGTACGACAATATTTTTCATGGATGTTACCTCACTACTTTAAAATTTTAAAATCCTATTAGGATAAAAAAAAAAAAAAACTAACGTTAAACATTAGTAGAAATCTCCATAAAAATGTGATTGCTTGACAACACAATGCCCACAAATTAAAACAATGTTAAAATCACCAATAAAATAAATTCATATTAAAAATGGTTAGACCTTTTCAATCTCATGGCTACACACCAATACATACCGCTACACCTGTCAACATTATTTTCTAAATAAAAGGAGCTAAATATGAGCAATAAATAATCAAAGAGAAAACACACATCACAGATTACTGAGTCTTATCTCCTTCGTTCTCTTCCATTCTCATCTTCACTTTCTCATCCAAAAATCAACAAATACAAGACTAAATCCTCACAATTAAACACCAAAAAACATACTTAATCAAAATTGCAACACTAAACTTTGGCAATTGATGAAGAGAAAAAAAAGTAAAGCGGTTACCGGTGACGGATTCGATGGTGAGCGGCGGTGCTGTGATGGTCGACAAATCCTTGTGCTTGCTCCATGGTGGCGCGCGGCTGATCGTTTGAACGCAGGAGGCGGCCGTGAGTCATGGCGGAGGGGCTGCATAGATCTGGAGTGACTCGTCACGGAGAAGCTGGTTGCGGGACGGCGGAGCTCGGTGAGGAATGATCATCGGAAGCATTGGAGGGTCCTATGCGATAGCTGAAGAAGATCGCGTGCGGCTCGGCGGCTTTACGTCGGATCTTCGATTTGAATCCTCTTCTTTGTGCTTTTCCGTCGTCGTTTCGATGTCGACTTTTAACTGCTTTCAATTGTGTTGTCTTGTTATTTTCTTGTATCTTGCTGTCCGTGGTGATCAAATACTAATCAGAGGCTTCACGTGTCTTCCAATTTCTCTGTCAACAATTGATTTTCTGGTAATTTGACAGTGTTTTTGAAGTGCATATTGTCAATGAATGTTGTGATTTCTGATTGTCTCTACTTCTCCTTTTGATCTCTTGGATTCACTGCTTGTTCTTCCATGAGAATTGTTTGTGAGAGGAGAGTATCAGGTTTTTTTTGGTGATTGTAGTGATTGAAAAAGCTGAAAATTTAGAATGGTTTGTAATGGGATTACTGTAAGTATGGATGGAAAAGTGTTGTCTCGTGAGAGTGAAAATTTTGTACATGGATGTCGTTTTTTGTGCGACTGGAATTGTACGTGAAATATAGGTTAGGATTGAAAGTGGTGGAAAATAGGTTAGAAAAGGTGGAGAAAATTGTAGGTGTGTGGTCCTCGGTTCGGTTAGAAAGTTTTGGTTTATATAGGAAAAATATTAGGTTAGAATGAATAAAAGAGAACAAAATCAATAATCAATCAAAATAATAAAAATCCAAAATCAAATATTGTTTGATTTAAATTTATGATTATTTTAACCAATTATGTAAATTCTCTCTTAAAATAGAGATTACCATCTAAAAAAGAAAAGTAGAACAAAATCTTTCAAAAATTTTATTATTATATTTTTTTATTTAATTTTTTTTTTTTTTTGATATTTTTGTGAATAAAATTTAAATAAAGTAAAAAAATATTTTTAATAAATGATAAATAAAAAACGAAAATAATATTTAAATACTAAAAAAACAATTTTTTGTGAATTTTTAAATAAATGTGAATAAAGTTAGAAGTAAAATTAAAAACTTATAAAAGGGAAGCAATGTTAGAAATGAGATTCGAACTCGGGGCCTCACGCTCTTGTACCTTCTACCCGCAAATTCTTACCAACTGTGCTATGTCACTTAATCGAAATAAAATGACATTTGCGATTATATGAGGGCAAATTTTGGGGTATGACAGCTGCCCCTGTTCAATTTTCTTATATCTGAAGATGTAGACTGGCTTGTGTGTCTGTCGGAATCTGAAGGTAGAAGAGGATTGAACACTAGAATACCCAGGAATTTGCCCTAGCTGAAGTATGGACTTCTTGTAGGAGATGGGCTTAAAGATGCCATCTATCTCGATAAGTTTTGAAAGTCAGAATGAATCGTACGTTAGATTATATCTGAATTTGAAGTGTTGAGAAGTAGTTGTTTGAGTGTTAATTGTTACGCAATTTCTGCTTTTGCTGTCTTCCCTCTTTTGAATGTTGAGGAACCGTCAAAGGTATCGACTCAAATCTGTGTTGGGTTATTTAAGGAACCGTCAAAGGTATCGACTTAAATTCGAAGCATATTGTTGAGGCACCGTCAAAGGTATCGACTCAGATATGCGGATAGATTGTATAAGGAACCGTCAAAGGTGTCGACTTATATCTGAAGTATGTCGTTAAGGAACCGTCAAAGGTGTCGACTTAACTCTTGATGTGGGTTGTTAAGGAACCGTCAAAGGTATCGACTTAACTCTGAAGCATATCATTGAGGCACCGTCAAAGGTATCGACTCAGATATGTAGATAGATTGTATAAGGAACCGTCAAAGGTATCGACTTATATCTGAAGTGTGTTGTTAAGGAACCGTCAAAGGTGTCGACTTAACTCTTGATATATTAAGGAACCGTCAAAGGTGTCGACTTAACTCTTGGTATAGAGGTAGTAGTATCCTGAAAAGTAGAGGTTAGTTTTCTTATGTCATGATGCATGTGTTTATGTAATGAGTATCTCAAAATAAATGAGAAACTTGGTATGTCATGCATGAATTCATTATGAAGTTATGTATGCAATGCATGAATATGTTTGTGTCATATGGTATGTGATTATGATCCATGTTGTTTTAGTCGGAAAAAAAAATAAATAAATCTCCATGTCTTCGTGATTTTGATGTCTGATTTCGTCTTGAAGACGCTCAGCTGGGGATTTATAGTTTCCGCTTGGGGATGAAAGTAACTTGATGTATCCTGATTGGGGGTGAAATATACTAGTAAGCCATGTTGGAGAAGAGCAAAGTGTTGGAGAACCGGTAGTGTTGAAGATGTCAACTCTGTTGAGGAGCTATGTTTTTCATTGGACGAGAGCATTTGGAGATATCTTCTTAATGATTACTCTGTGGGGATGTGATTTTATGAACCTGGCTCAGTGGGGAGACATGGGCATCTTGAAAGTTGCCCCCAGTATTATAGTAACTATCATTTGATTTAGGGCACGCCACTGAGTATTGATCAAGATGTCAAACTGGACTTGCATAAATTTGCCCCCAGCTAGTAGGAACTTTGGAAAGATTCGCCTCGCGAGGACTTTATGAGATATGCACTATGGGCGACATGCCCCTAGGAATCATAAACTTAGGACGATGCCCCTGACTGTTTTTGCTTCTGAGAGATTCTCGGAATCTTGACTTGATTGCCCCAGATTGATTGGGCAATAGTTTGAAACCTATTTGGGATGTATGCCTTTCGATTGTTTGGTATTTGAGAGATTCTTTGAATCTTGACCTGATTGTCCCAGATTGATTGGGCAAAGCGTGTCATGCCCCTTGTATAC
Source organism: Vicia villosa (assembly GCF_029867415.1). Taxonomy (NCBI): domain Eukaryota; kingdom Viridiplantae; phylum Streptophyta; class Magnoliopsida; order Fabales; family Fabaceae; genus Vicia; species Vicia villosa. The sequence goes on from NC_081182.1 coordinate 103,383,804, forward strand.
GTAGGAGACATTGCTTCTCGGAGTAATCTTGTCTGTCAGGATAACTTTCAGTCATTAGTTGTACCCTGTGCAAATTCTTTCTGTTGCTAACATTTGAAATTATGTAGCAGAATATGTTTAATAATGAATTCATGAGATACAATGCATACATTTGTCTTGAATTTTTTTAAAAAACATTTAAACATGTAAAAGCGTGATATTTGTAAAAACGTGGTGTTTGTAAAAATATGAAATACCAACTCAGCATTTGTGGTAAACCTTAAGGAGTCAGGATACCCTTTTGGTGACAGTATGCTTTCGAATTAACCATGCTTCAGTTAGGACTTTCAAGGGTTGTAATGTGGCTTGGTTCACGGTTTAAGAAACAAAGGATAAAGGCTCAAAATTTGATTGTACCCACCCCTCTTCGTGATGATCTTCAGTCCTAAGCTCAGTTAATTCAACTTATGCATTCAGGTTCCAAGAGACTTTTGGATTTGCACCTTTGATAATGATGATGGTTCACAAGCAGAGAGAAACTCTGAGATGACAGTCACTTCTTCATATTGGTAATCACAACATTGTGTTGTTTAGGAATTTATTGACTTCTCCTTTTCCATTTTTGATATCCCTAACTTTTGCCTGAACTGTCTATTTTGAGCTTACAGTCAGCGGGATGCCTTGATTTTTGCCTAAGTCATTTTTGATTTTTGACTTAGCAGGCTTTTCCTTGTATGTTTTTTCGTTTTTTTTTTTTGAAAGATATTGACTGCCTTTGCTTGATGATTGATGAACCATCATTGGCTTCTGATTGACATCTCCAACACTTCTTGTATGTGTGCGGATGATCGCTTGTGATTGAAACCTTTGTTGTAAGGTGTACTGAAAGATTCTCTTAAAATAGAATGCACAGCCAAATTAACTGAGAACTACCCTGCCCCAGGTTACGATCGAGGGTTTTGAATTAGTACAAGAAAGAAACTTCTACTTCTTAGGCTCAAAGGGGTTGACGAGGGATTAACATCCTTATATCTCCACTGTTTAAGAGTTGAAACAATGCCTGTACATCGTCAGCATAGTCCGCTCAAAAGCATACTGTATGAGGTTGCGGTATCGTTTTCGTCATCCTCCCTTAAAAGGTATACAGCTTTAGCAGGAGCTGAGTACCATAAAACATATGCAAAGTAAAGATGCAATTTAGAATGAGTGATAGCGAAATAATTTATTCAAGACAAACATATGCAATGCACTGATGATGATTATTAAGACAAATAATGTCTATCATAAGTCGAATGTTTAAACAAACAGAAAATAAACATGCAGATGAAAGTAGATCTAATGATCCAAAAGTTCGCCTGTCTAGACGTTAATCAGTCTTGTCATGACTAGGCATAGGAGCAGAGATCACCACAGGAATTTCAGGAGGGTTGGATTTGATTTCTCCGTCATTGATCAGATCTTGAATCTTATTCTTCAATGTCCAGCAATTGTTTTTTTGTAATGTCCAGGAATGTTAGAATGGTACGCGCACCTCGCATTGAGCTTATAGCTAGGAGCGAAGGTGTTAGAATTCTTAGGAGCATCCCTCAGAGTAATCAATCTGGTCTTCAGCAAATGTTGTAATGTCTGATCCGACGACATATGGATTTTGGTGAATTGACGCTTAGGTGCATCTGGCTTGCGTCGTTATTGTGGCACTTGGTGTAGAGATTCAGAGTATCCGGGGTTCGAGCTTCCGGAATGTGTATCTGATTGAGAAGACCGGAACGGGTCATGCTTTAGACCATATCTGTAGAGGAGTGTCAGAACGAGTCATACATTAGACCATATCTGAGGAGGAACATCAGAACGAGCCATACATTAGACTATATCTGTTGAGGAACAGCAGAACGAGTCGTACGTTAGACCATATCTGTTGGAATGCCAGAACGAGTCATACATTGGACTATGTCTGTTGAAGGATATCAGAACGAGTTATTCATTAAACCATATCTGAAGGGGAATGTCAGAACGAGTCATACATTAGACCATATCTGATGAATAATGCCAGAACGAGTCATACATTAGACCATATCTGACTGAAGATACCGGAACGGGTCATACATTGGACCATATCTGACAGGGAATACCGGAACGGGTCGCACATTAGACCATATCTGATAGAGAATGCTTGCTTGTTAGAGTCGATGAGTTATTTGACGAAGTTTTGGAATGTAAAAGGGCTTGTCAGAATGAATTTCCAGCTCGATTATATCTGAGAGGAATGATTGTCGAGGCGGAGCCTGAAAACACAGTTAGAAATATGCGATGTTATGAATGCAAATGAAATGTTTTCAAGGATCTTTAAGGAATTTAGTTAGCAATATTAGAAAATGATCTGGTTGCGTCTTTGTCTGAAGAATTCTGACTTTTGTCTTTGAATGTCTTTGAGAATCAAGCTCACCATATCCAGTGGGTCATAGCCTCTGATTCGGGATACTTCTGAATTTGAAGGAGTATGGCTAGAGGAAAATAAATCCTCTTGCCCCTTGATAGGTACTAAGTCTCTGAATTGGAAGGTATGTGGCCAGAGGAAAATAAATCCTCTTGCCCCTTGATTAAGAATTCGGTCCTTGATAAGAGTACCTGAAATTGTGCGCCCTAAATCCCTAAGATCTTTGAAAGGGTTAGTAAACATGCAATGTTATGATGTCATGATGTCATGATGTCATGCGAATGCAGTTCATTAGTCATAGTGTGAGATAGTAAGGACAAACAGGTCCTCTCAACAAAACCTGCGAGGAAATGAAGGTTAGTAGCAAACACAAACAAGTCACGCAAGTCACACAAGTCACACAATTTTTGGCTTAAGGCTTGCATGGAGTCTGATCAGGTGTCCTTCCCAAGGGTATTTCTATGGATAAGGAGATTTCAGCAACGGGTTCTACCAAGTGACCCAGAATTGTCAGCCCCCTCTAAAGCACCCTCGAACATGGTACATGCATACCACGCAATGATACTTTAGGAAGAAACCTATCTGAGCTGTAGTATCGGGTAGCGACCATAACTTGGCATGCACCAAGAATAGCCCCCCCACTACGTTCCTAAAATTTAAGATGGGTTAAGGGTTACTAAAGGTCCTTGAGCTCCGACGCACCCAAAGATACATGCATAAACCTCTCTCATGCAAAAGAGGTACACAATAACCAGTGGAGGCCTAACTCAAGTGTGAACTTCATTTTGACCAACCCCAAGCATGCACAAGGGGGGTCTCCATGACTATGCCACTCCTAAACTTAGGTGTTCTTGAATCCGGGAATAGGATTCGTCCTTCAATTTTCCCAAAACGCCCCTGAAAAATAAAACAAACAAAGCAAACAATAGAAAACAATTATGTGATTCCTAAACTTTTAAGGTAACCCCTCTTTTATCAAAATTTGGTCCCCAGCAGAGTCGCCAGTTCTGTAATACGGTGAACTGACTTTTTATAATCGAAATGTGCGGTAAAGCAAGAGTCGCCACCGACTTTTATTTTATCCAAACAATATTCGGGAAGGCAAAAAGAAACAGAAAAAAACCTTTTAAGAAATCTAAGTTCGGGGGGTAATTTATGCAAAGGGAAGGTGTAAGGCACCCTTTGCATCCATGGTTTTCCATGGGCTCTTAATTGCTTTGCTTGCTCGTTTGTTTAGAAAATGTAGATGAAAGAGATAGGGACTTTAGCTCGTAAATGAGCGTGGCCCTTTTGAAAAATTATGAGAAAGAATATAATGAAAGTTTGAGCATTGCAAGGCAATTAGGGGCAATTACCTTAAACTCAGATGATAGGTCTCTTTTTAGCCTTTCAGAATGAAAGGGTCAATCCTTGCCATAAGAGGGCAGGAAGCCTTTCGTTTGGAGGTTGAAGGGTCGTCGAGTTATCGTTCGCCCAAAGACTGACCCATGCCATAGAGAGGCAGGTAGTCTAAAGGGAATGATCAGAATAGCCTTTTTCGTAGGCAACCAGAAGATACCTCAGCCTTTTTCATGGGCAACTTCCGAGGGTCGAGGTCTATGTTAGTGTATCGAAGGCAGCATCATTTTAGGGTCTCATGACCTTTTATCGAGGCAACATGGCTGAGGTATCCTCATATTCGAGGGACTAGCTATTCTGCAAAAAACACAAGGCAACAGGCAACAAGGCAACAGAAAGGGTTACCCAAAAGCGTGCGTGTGTGCATCAATCACGTGATTATATTCAATTATATTATCTTGTAAATTAGTGAGGCTAATTCAATTTAATGGTTGTCACTCCCTATTTTACTAACCACAACAATTAATATTAACATTAATAATAGCAATATGGGGAAGGGGAGAATGAAACCAGCGGAGGAGAGGGGAATTGAAACCAGCGGGATATAATATAATAAAAACAGAAAATATAATAGTTTAGGATTTTAGGGTTACCGATACTCGTAGCTTTGACAATTTGACAAACCCTGAAAATTGGAAAAGAAAGAATAAACATAAAAATGGGTGAGTGCATTATCGATTCAAATGATAATTAGGGTTAACCCTAATCAATAATAATAACAATAAAGTGAAATAAAAAGGTAAAAGAAACTTAGCTTCGATTGATGAAGGTTGATGGTCGGAGGTTGCCTGAAGCATTGACTCTGACCATCTAAGAATTAACAGCAAAATAATAGGAAGTGAGTGTAGGAAAAGTTCATTGACTTTTGAAGTTAGACCCTAATTTATTTTATAAGGCAAAAAATAAATGAATAAATAAATAAATATAAAAATCAGGGAACTTAGCTTTGGATTTAGCTTTGGATTTGATCTGATATGGTTTGCAGTCCGGAACTCGGGGCTAACCCTGAAAAAAATTTGCAGAGCAAAGGCAAACAGAAAAAAAGAATTGAGTGTATGCGGAATTCATTATATTTAAAGGTAAACCCTAAAAAAAATGGGTAAAATAACAAATATTTAAATAAGTGTAAAATCAGAACTTAGCTTTGGTTCATTGTGGCAGCCTTTAAGGGTGCACGGTAAACCTTCAGCTTTATGTGCGTTAGATCAGGATGGTAGGAGATTGAGGGTGAATTTGCGAATATTTGCAAGAATAGATGAACAGCTCGAATGTACCTCGCAATAAACAAGAAAATGGTAGGAAAAGGAAATAGAAACATCAAATAATATGATACATACTAAGGAGTTTCTAATTAAAACAAGAAAAACAATTCTAATAAAATACAAAATTAAATTATGAATTGAAACAAAATATTTATGTCGTGTACGACAATATTTTTCATGGATGTTACCTCACTACTTTAAAATTTTAAAATCCTATTAGGATAAAAAAAAAAAAAAAACTAACGTTAAACATTAGTAGAAATCTCCATAAAAATGTGATTGCTTGACAACACAATGCCCACAAATTAAAACAATGTTAAAATCACCAATAAAATAAATTCATATTAAAAATGGTTAGACCTTTTCAATCTCATGGCTACACACCAATACATACCGCTACACCTGTCAACATTATTTTCTAAATAAAAGGAGCTAAATATGAGCAATAAATAATCAAAGAGAAAACACAGATTACTGAGTCTTATCTCCTTCGTTCTCTTCCATTCTCATCTTCACTTTCTCATCCAAAAATCAACAAATACAAGACTAAATCCTCACAATTAAACACCAAAAAACATACTTAATCAAAATTGCAACACTAAACTTTGGCAATTGATGAAGAGAAAAAAAAGTAAAGCGGTTACCGGTGACGGATTCGATGGTGAGCGGCGGTGCTGTGATGGTCGACAAATCCTTGTGCTTGCTCCATGGTGGCGCGCGGCTGATCGTTTGAACGCAGGAGGCGGCCGTGAGTCATGGCGGAGGGGCTGCATAGATCTGGAGTGACTCGTCACGGAGAAGCTGGTTGCGGGACGGCGGAGCTCGGTGAGGAATGATCATCGGAAGCATTGGAGGGTCCTATGCGATAGCTGAAGAAGATCGCGTGCGGCTCGGCGGCTTTACGTCGGATCTTCGATTTGAATCCTCTTCTTTGTGCTTTTCCGTCGTCGTTTCGATGTCGACTTTTAACTGCTTTCAATTGTGTTGTCTTGTTATTTTCTTGTATCTTGCTGTCCGTGGTGATCAAATACTAATCAGAGGCTTCACGTGTCTTCCAATTTCTCTGTCAACAATTGATTTTCTGGTAATTTGACAGTGTTTTTGAAGTGCATATTGTCAATGAATGTTGTGATTTCTGATTGTCTCTACTTCTCCTTTTGATCTCTTGGATTCACTGCTTGTTCTTCCATGAGAATTGTTTGTGAGAGGAGAGTATCAGGTTTTTTTTGGTGATTGTAGTGATTGAAAAAGCTGAAAATTTAGAATGGTTTGTAATGGGATTACTGTAAGTATGGATGGAAAAGCGTTGTCTCGTGAGAGTGAAAATTTTGTACATGGATGTCGTTTTTTGTACGACTGGAATTGTACGTGAAATATAGGTTAGGATTGAAAGTGGTGGAAAATAGGTTAGAAAAGGTGGAGAAAATTGTAGGTGTGTGGTCCTCGGTTCGGTTAGAAAGTTTTGGTTTATATAGGAAAAATATTAGGTTAGAATGAATAAAAGAGAACAAAATCAATAATCAATCAAAATAATAAAAATCCAAAATCAAATATTGTTTGATTTAAATTTATGATTATTTTAAACAATTATGTAAATTCTCTCTTAAAATAGAGATTACCATCTAAAAAAGAAAAGTAGAACAAAATCTTTCAAAAATTTTATTATTATATTTTTTTATTTAATTTTTTTTTTTTGATATTTTTGTGAATAAAATTTAAATAAAGTAAAAAAATATTTTTAATAAATGATAAATAAAAAACGAAAATAATATTTAAATACTAAAAAAACAATTTTTTGTGAATTTTTAAATAAATGTGAATAAAGTTAGAAGTAAAATTAAAAACTTATAAAAGGGAAGCAATGTTAGAAATGAGATTCGAACTCGGGGCCTCACGCTCTTGTACCTTCTACCCGCAAATTCTTACCAACTGTGCTATGTCACTTAATCGAAATAAAATGACATTTGCGATTATATGAGGGCAAATTTTGGGGTATGACAAGGAGTGTCAATAATCATACTTCCATTAATATCAGATATTTCTAATCCCAACTGTTTAGCACAATCCAATGAAATGAACGAATGAGTCGCTCCAGTATCAATAATTGTAACTAGAGGTGTGCCATGAATAAAACACGTACCTTTAATCAACCTATCTTCCGGAGTAGTCTCTGTCCCAGACAAAGCAAACACCTTTCCACCAGATTGAGCCTTCTTTGGTTTCGTGCACTGTGGACTGATGTGACCCTCTTCTCCACAGTTGTAGCATGTCACAGTCTTCATTCTACATTCAGCAGCTACATGCCCATTCTTATTGCACTTGAAACATGTTTTCTCCTTGCTATTGCATTCGTTCCTCTTATGTCCATCCTCACCATAATTATAACATCTAAAGAGGTCACTAGAATCTCCCCCACTAGGCTTCTTCCAATCTCTAGCTCTAGGATTTCCCTTACCATAAGGCTTACTCCTATCCATCGGTTTCTTGCCCTTCTTGTCAACCAACTCGCGAGAGTGAGATAACTTCAGCTTAAGGTTATCCTCTTCAAAGATTCTACTACAATCCACCAGATCAACAAATTTGTGAATCCTCTGATACCTGATACCCTGCTTAATCTCGTCTCGAAGACCATTCTCGAACTTGATACACTTTGAGAATTCACTAGCTTCATCATTGTTGTAGTGAACGTAGTACTTCGCCAACTCAACAAACTTCGAAGCATACTCCGGTACCGTCATATTACCTTGAGTCAGCTCCAAAAATTCAATTTCTTTTCTGCCCTGAACGTCTTCAGGAAAATACCTTCTCAGGAATTCTCTCTTGAACACAGCCCAAGTAATTGCTACACCAGCAGCCTCGAGTTCATCTCTGCTGGCCATCCACCAGTCATCAGCCTCTTCGGACAACATATGCGTATCGTACCTCACTTTCAGATCCTCAGCACAATCAATGACTCTGAAAATCCTCTCGATCTCCTTCAGCCATTTCTGAGCACCTTCAGGATCATGCGTGCCCTTGAACAACGGAGGATTTTTCCTCTGAAAGTTCCCTAATTTCCTGTCAGCACCAATCCCAACTCCTCCAGGATTTCCTCCCAGCACACCAGCAATCATGCCCAAAGCCTCAGCGATCGCATCATCGTTTCTTCCACCTATTCCAACCATTGTTCTGCTAATTCACCAAAACAATCTTCATTAGCACAAAAGTATCGACGGTGATTACTTCACACTAGTCGTATACAAGGAAAAGAATGACACTAAGACTCTGGTCACAACGACCGACTATGCTCTGATACCACTAATGTAACACCCTTCTAAACCCCGCGGAAATAAATAGAATAATTCAGAGTAAACATGAAATACAAGGGTATCACAATTAATCTAAAATAAACGCCAATGCTAACTGTCATGCCACACGAGGAACAATTCAATATAACACACCATTCATGTTCAACACAGCGGATAATAATTTACAACGTTGCATATTCATCATCCATGCAATTAATCCAAACCAAGTATAAAACAACAAAATCAAAATAGAGTAATTCGTCTCTAAACTAGCGTTCCCCAGTGTTACAATCAGAGCATGTCCGACACGACTCATGGATGAACTCTAAGAGCTATCCTCACCAAATCAGCTAAGCCGCTACTCCTCAATCTGAAAAATAACATGTAAGGGTGAGTCTCATTCACAATTAACGAGTATTATATAGTCGTAAGCAATAAAACTTCAAGAAATTATTAATCACTCAACCTACATGTATACAATCATTCCAATACTTCACATTCGTCAACATACCAAGATACCTCATCAATCACAACACAATTCATTCAAGCCATAACATCTTATAATGCATATGAATGAACTGACACTAATGCATGTGGTACCAAATCATGAGCTGAACCCATCCAACTGATCTACTCATCATCGAGATACAGTCCACCGACACAAATTCCACATAATGGGAATTATGTCTTACAAAGAATCCACTCATCATCAGGATATATCATCAAATGCAAATGATTCATGAATGAATGCACACATATCACATACTTATATCATCATCAATACGATGCTTAACATCATCTATTTTCATCTCATCTCATCAACATCGTAAGCATGTACATGTCTAAGCATCATTCAATCATTCGTACATATTCACCACAATCATCATATTAATATTAATCACATATTAATACAATCACAATCGTCAAACCATCACACAAACACATGGTCATATATATAAACACATTTATACATATACAATGTTTCAATCCACCAAAGTAATTTAATCGAGTTTTTAAAATAAAGTCAGCCACCGCCCGTTTTATCACTTTATCATGTAAAACATATAACTAGCTTCGCAATGCCCAAAACGGCACATAAATCGGACAAACGGATCAAAAGTTATGACCTTCAGAGTATTTTTCAAAAATTGCATGTTGTGCATCGACGCATAGCCTCCTTCAGGTCGACGCATAGAACTCCTACCACTCTCGGGTAAGCGCACGCTGACACTATAGGTCGATGCAAATTCCTGAATGTGTCGACGCAACTGACACTCATGTCGACACATGCTGCGTTTTATGCAGAATTTTGCTGCGATTCTGACATCCTTCCTCTCTCAATTTCAGTCCAATCACACCACAATAATTCCCACATCAAAACATCATCAAGAAACATAATATACTACAATTATAACACATTTTAGAGGTCGTCTAACATCAAAACTATTCATCAATTCATCAATTCATCAAAACCTAACATTCCTACTCATTCATCATACATCTAATTGACCCAACTAATAATCCTAAACAATTCTATCACTATCGATTACATAATAATCATTAACCGAAATGAATCCCCCCTTACCTTAGGTTTGATCTTCGGTATTCCCCTTTCCAAAGCTCTTCAGGTTTCACGTTCTTTCTCTTCTCCCCAAATGGTGCAATCCCTCTTTTCACAATATTTCTTCTATTTTATGAAAAATAGAATAATTGTGGTTAGTGGGCTTAGTAAGTTAACACCTCCTACTTCCTAACCATAACGCAAGCCCAATAACTATATTTTCCAGTATTTCTCAATAATCCTCACAATATCACTTATTCAAATTAAATAATTTATCCTCATTTAAATTAAATAATAAGAAATAATCATGAGGTGTTACAAAGAACAATATATATCGAAAGATAAATTAATTATTGAAGGAGAAAATATAGATTTAATATATTATTGAAAGATAAATCAAATTAATTATTCAATAATACATTATAAAATAACATATAAATGTATTATTTTTTATTTATAGTAAATATACTTTAAGAGGGCATATCTAGTGAGAATGAATAAGATATATAAGAATGTGAGAATGAATAAGAACCATTAGATTGAAATAAGAATGGTTAAGATTAAATTATGATCTTTAATAAATCATGTGTCATTAAGAGGAAAGAGAAATTATTAATGAAATTTAAAAAAATATCTTTTAATCTCAACCATTAATTATAAATCCAATGGTTGTTATTACATTCTCACATTCTCATATAACTTACTCATTCTCATATGATATGTTCTCTATACTTTAAATATCGATTTTTTATAAAATATATTTTAACTATAATATTGAAAAATATGTTGCTATTAAAATTTCCAAAGAACAATTACGACATTATGTTGAAGTAAATCGTGTTTTTCTATTTATAGAATATTTATTAGTAACATGTCTAATTATTTTTAATATTATTAAAAATATCCTACTTATATAATACATGTAATTATTGATTTTATTTTATTTTATTAATTTCATCTTATAATAATTGTTAAATGTGTGTTTTATTTATTAAATATATTATAAAATAAAATATTGAATTACATATAAATGACACATATTGGTCCTATATTGTAACTCAACGATTTCTAATGATCTATTCATGTAAGCGTGTACCTAATAATGTTATAGTAGATCGAAATAAATAATTTAAGTCTATTTATAAACTAATTAGTTATGTTATAATTTTAATGTTTTATGTCTTTACAAAATTAAAATTATAGAAGATTTATGAGAGGGGAATTGTTTTAAGGTTAGGTGATCCAAATAAGGGTGATAGAAAGACAATTAAAATGACCAATTTTCAATAAAATAAGGATAATGAAAAGGAAATTAAAGTGGTATATTTCTTTCTCGAGAAAATATATTTTTAGCATTGAAAACATATAAGAATTGAAATGATTAGGACTTTTGAATGTTATATCGAAAAGAGGCTGAAAATTAAATAATTAAACATGCACCATTAATGATAAAATTTGAAAAAAAATATAAAAATTATGGAGATATTTAGTAATGGAAAATAACAATTATGGAGATACAAAAAAAAACAAATCAAATCCTCTTCTCTTTCTTATTCAAAAAAATGCAGTAACTTCACAAATAAAAACAAATCTTCTTCCTCTATTTAACAATTAAAAAAATAAAAATTAGTACACAAATCCATAGTTTCACTTTTCAAATTTGAAACAATCAAAAGGAAAGGATTTCTAATCGATAATTGAAGAAAGGAAAAAGAAAAGCTATCGACTACGGATCTGGTGAGCAAAGGAGGTGCAAGAGTAACAGATGCGTTTATAGATTGGTCTTCTTCTCCGAAGTGGGACACACAGTCGATTCATCAACTGCTTGAAGAATCTTCTCACGCTTGAAATTCGAAGCTTCTTTCACTAATAGCATACTGTTGTAAAAAAATGGTTAAATCATACTGCAACAAATTGAAGATTAGGAAGAAGAACTGAAAAAGAAATGAGAAACTTTACCTATCACTTTCCAGTAATCCTTTTGATAGCAAATGAATTTCGCAAACTTGTTTATGTTGTGATGTTTTGAAACTTCATTTGGTTGCTTATTTATTTAGAATCTTTGGAATATACAGTTACATGGGAAACACAATCATTCATAATAAAAAAGCAAGATGAGAACTTGGGCAAGTTTGCCACTTGGCAAACTCAAAGACCTTCTCACAATTTTTTTTTTACAAAAACATTCTAAAAAAGGAAATATTAATCCATCAATTTCTTTTTTTTTAATATTTTAATTTCATATATTTTTTACATTCAAAATGTAAATGATAGATTGGCTATTGGACTGACCAATTCTTATCATCTAACCCACCAAAAACTATGTTCATCTCCTTTCTCTTCCGTCTGATCACGTTCTAGCCGTAATTTTGCAAACATTAAATTTGTTCGTTTTCCCAACACTGATTCATGGATTCATCACCCTATTCCAATGAATCAAGCTTTATTTTTCCAATTTTTCTCATCAATAATTTCGTGTACCCATGTAATTCAATGATTTAATCCTTTTTTACAGATTTTGATTTATGCGAAATTGTTAAGAATTTCTGTTTATACATAGCTCAGATCGGATAACAATCCAAACAGGTTGGGGTATTGTTTTCATATTTGTTTTCATAATTTGTTGTTCTTATTGTTTGTTCATGGCTTCAGTAAGAATAAACTATCTTAATGAGATTAATCCTTCAAAGGAGTCATGGAACATTGTTGTTCGGGTAATAAGGCTGTGGTTTGTACCTGATATGAATGTGAAACAAAAGATTTTTGCAATGGAAATGGTTCTCATGAATGACAAGGTAATTTGTTGTTTCTGGTTGTAATTTATATTTGTTGTTTCTGGTTTTTAGTTGTAATTTATATTTTTCGTTTCTGGTTATAATTCATAGATTCTGAAGATGTTGTTTTTAACTTAATAGGGTGACAAGATCCAGGCTTCTGTTAGAAAAGCCTTGCTACCTCGATTTGAATATAAGATTAATGAGGGATCTATTACATATATGACACAGTTATAACATATATGAGGCTTCTGTTATAATTACCTCGATTCAGAATTATTTAATATTACTAGAAATCATAAAAATTATTTGTCATGAATGTACATTGGACTAGTGGTAAAGACTTAAGATATTAGTTAAAGGTTCTGGGTTCAATTCCATATAAAAAACAATTTATGCTTCAATTTTAGCTTTTTGTCAACGTGGCAGTCCAGTCACGGTTTAAAAATATAAAATAAACCGGTTTGAAAAAAATATTAACATAAAGACTAATATGGTCCGCTTAAATTTTGTAAAGGATTAAGTCGGGTCCTTTTTTTTGTGAGGGACTAATTTGAGTTGTCTAATTTTTGTGAGGGACCAAAATGGGTCTTCACTCTTTTTTTTCCTTCAAGAAATTGATGATGAAAAACAAATAAATTTAAAACACAATATCGACATTTTTTAAAAATTTTTTAATTTTCCAAATAAAATAGCGTATTACAATAAGTAGCAACAAAAATATTAAAGTTTAATGAATAATAAATTAATGTAGTATATATATATATATATATATATATATATATATATATATATATATATATATATATATATATATATATATATATTGTAAGCAATGAATAATAAATTAATGTAATATATATCTTACCGATGAAAAAATAAAATATATTAAATATATCTTTATAGTTTAGTTCAATTTTGTAAAAATCAATTTTAAAATTATTTTTGGATTAATTTGCAGTTTTAATTGAATCGATTAGGATTTAACTTCGATTTTGTGTTTTTTTAAAACATATTCAAAGGAACACTATCATCATCAAAGTTTCATGTCTTAAGCATATTTAACTTCATTTGATCAAGTTCATCTCAAGATCATGTGGCTTGATTCATCAAGAGACTCCGTAGGTTCATGTGTTTATTTCCATTCATTCTTCAACAAGTTTCATCAAGCTATGAGCCTCATCATCAAGTGTGCTTCAACATAACATTATTTCAAGGTCCTATGCACTTCATCATGTCTTAGATGGCAATCACAGTTCAAGAGATTCAAAGTTGGTTCAAGATGTCTGACCCAACTTTGCAATAGGAATGGCCACACTGTTGATTTCAGTTATAAAAAACATGGTCATCTAACTTTAACAAGAACAAATTTCAAGTCAAAGCCTCCACCACTCCAAACTGTGATTCCACTCAAGGATTTGGAGCTTCTGCAGAAGTTACTCATGATAACACCAGCTCAAACATTTCTCAAGCACAATATGATCAACTAATTGGATTTCTTAACAAGTCAATATACTCCCTTCAGCAAATCCAAGCAACAATGTTTCGATTTCCACTATGATTCTTGATCCATCATCTGTTGCAGCATCTTCAAGTATATTTGTACCACAATTAATTCATTGACTCATGACCAATATTGAATTCTTGACTTCCATCCATGATATTATAACTCTTCACTTCCATTCATGATATTAAACATATCAACATCACATCATATAACTGACACCACTAACCTACATGCTGCTCCTACTCGTGTATCCTTAAGTTTTTCACACAAGCCACCCTATTTGCAGCATCATGTATGCTCCACTTCTCAAAACCAAAATCATCATCTACAAGCATGCTCTATCCTATTTCCCATTCTATGTAATACTCCAATCTATCTATACCCCATTGCCATTATTCTTTATCTATCTCTTCCCAAACTGAGCCTACGTCCTATGCTGAAGCTTGCAAGTTTGAATGTTAGAATGAAGCTATGCAAGTTGAGCTCACTGCACTTGAGAAAACATGCACTTGGAAAATTATGGATCAACTTCCAAATGCTAAACCTATTGGATGCAAGTGGATGTATAAGATCAAACACCGTGCTGATGGAACAATTGAGAGATTCAAAGCTAAATTAGTTGCCGAAGGTTATAACCAGATTGAAGGTCTAGACTATTTTGAAACATAACCTCCTGTTTGAAGGATAGAAAAACACTTAGAAAGGGGGGTTTGAATAAGTGTAGCTTTAAAACTTGTAAGATAAAAACAATTTGCACAATGATTTTTATCCTGGTTCGTTGTTAACTAAACTACTCCAGTCCACCCCCTTGGAGTGATTTACCTCACCTGAGGATTTAATTCACGAATCACACTTGATTACAATGGTTTTCCACTTAGACAACTGCTAAGTCTTCTAGAGTATCCTGATCACAACCTGATCACTCTAGGAACAAACTGCTTAGACACCTTCTAAGACTTGCTAGAGTATACTGATCAATAACCTGATCACTCTAGTTCTTACAACTTAATGTAAACAAATTCTTTTAAGAGTTACAATGCTTCTTATAAAGCTATTATCACAACTGTGATTTTCTCTTACGTTTAAGCTTAAATCTCACTAAGATATTACAACAGCAATGTAGTGAGCTTGATGATGAAGTTTGAGAGCTTTTGAATTTGAACAGCGTTTGTGCAAGTTGGTTCAGAGTTCGTAACATAGCTTCTCATCAGAACTTCATATTTATAGGCACTTGAGAAGATGACCGTTGGGAGCATTTAATGCTTTGCGTATTCCGTACAGCATTGCATTTAATGTTTCACACTTTTGTCAACTACCTCGAGCCTTGTTTCCGCTGTGTCTACTGATGTTGCCTTTAATAGCTTCTAACGTTCCTTTTGTTAGTCAGAGTAGCCTGCCAGTCTAGTATTTGCTTCTGATCTGATGTTTGTGTAAACAACGTTTGAATATCATCAGAGTCAAACAGCTTGGTGCAGAGCATCTTCTTGTCTTCTGACCTTGAAGTGCTTCTGAGCGTGATACCATGAGAACTTCAGTGCTTCTGCTTCTGATCTCAAGTTCTTCTGATGCTTCCATAGACCCATGTTCTGATTCTGCTTTGACCATCTTCTGATGTCTTGCCAGACCATGTTCTGATGTTGCATGCTGAACCTTCTGAGTCAGTGCTTCTTGCGCTGATTTTGTGCATACTCTTTATATAATTCCTGAAATGGAAATTGCATAGTATTAGAGTACCACATTATCTCATACAAAATTCATATGCTTGTTATCATCAAAACTAAGAATGTTGATCAGAATAAATCTTGTTCTAACAATCTCCCCCTTTTTGATGATGACAAAACATACATAAATGATATGAATTTGCGATCAGAATATCAGACGGCTAAAGATAATTACACAACTATAGCATAAGCATATAGACATTGTGTGAATATGTCCCCCCCTGAGATTAACAATCTCCCCCTGAGATAAATAATCTCCCCCTGAAATAAATACTAGAAGAATTTTATAAATAAAAGACTTCCCTGAGTATTTCAGTTGAGACGTTCACATATGCTTAGATCTTCAGAACATTCACAGCTTCTGATTCTTGCTTCCATAGGACAGCTTCAGAACTTAAATTTCTTCGATCTTCAGAACATTCAGCTTCTGATTTTTGCTTCCATTGGACAGCCTCAGAGCTTGAATTTCTTCTTGAATCATTGCATGCTAGATTGTATCAGAACATTGTTGAATGTACCAGAGCATCATCAGAGCATCTTTACATCCTGAAATGTTACAGAACAAACTAAACGACAAAAGTCAGCATGAATGAATCAGAACATAGAATATGTAATATGTATCAGGGCACACAAACATATTGTTGCAGAGCATATTTTGTAACTAAAAACATGCATCAGAACATATAAGGAATAAGAATGAAAGCATATTCTATCATCAGAATATCAGAACATTCTTCCTTCTTGCTTCTGATCTTGAAGCTTTATAGCACTCAGCTTGCTTCAATTTCCATGAGCTTGATTCTATACAGAATTGCTTTTCCCCATGTCTCTGCTTCTCATGTTGAGCTTTAAAGAGGATCTTCAATTCCTGCAAAACAACACTCAAAGACATAGAACTTTGCAAGTTCTGTTAGAAATGTGGAGCCTTTTTCCCAGCAACTGATAAAATAAATCAGATCATTTATCACATTTTTCTCCCCCTTTTTGTCATAACATCAAAAACATAAAAGATTCAGATGAAAAAACAAAAAAACAAACACTTGAAGAAAAGGATAAATTTCATTAAGCACGGAGAAAAGGTTCAGAAGTACAAGAGGGCAAGGAAGATGCATAAAAAAAACAGATGCAGCAAAACAAAAGAAAACAATCTAAGACTCAATGACTAAGATGACCCTAGTTTTGACATGATCTTGGCCAGCATATCATGAATCCCATTGTTGCTCTCATTCTGCCTCTCCATGAAAGCACGAAACTCAGCGTTGATCGATCTCTGCTCATCCTGGTTCTTCTGAATCACTTCCAGAGTCCTTGCGAGACGAGAAGGTTCATCAGAAGAAGCTTCACAACTTCTTTCCAGAGGGATGGCATTCTGATCCGTAGCTTCCATAGTCAGATCATTTGCAGGATTTTCCTCAACAGGAATGGTTTCAGCAACATGATCTTCAGCATCTGCTTCTGCCATAGAAGCATCTCCATACTCTGCAGCAGGAACCTCGGAATCACCATTCTCAAGAGCCTGAAGAATGGCGGCCAGATTCCTGGGAGCAGAAGGACCTTCAACTTCTGGCGGGTCAACAACTTCTGGAATGACTAAGCTTTGGTCTTCCTTAGAAGGATTTTCCCTCAGAAATTCAAAGAGAGTCCTGAAGTCTCCAATCAGAACAGGATACTGAGGTCTCCAGACCACAATCTCCCTGCAAGGGTTAACTTCCATTACAGCAGCAATTCTTGCTTCTTCCAGTTCATCAGTGAACAGCTTCTCTTCAAAGATATATCTCCCTCCGAGACGAGCGAACCAGAAGTCTTCATAACTTCTCAGAATACCACAAGGCCGTGGAGCAGCTTCTACACAAACTTCCTGAAGTTCTTCAAAACAAGCATCAGCTTTTCTTCGGAAGATTCTCTAGAACTTTCGCATAGCAACATCATTCAGGCCAACACTTTCAACGATTCTGAGAGTATCAAAGACTCTTCTGAGATTCCTCTTTACCAATTCAAAAATTACACCAATAGGGTATTCTTGGCGGGATTTTATTTTGGTTATTGGAGAGTCAGGGTTAGGGATAGAATAGGGTTGAGGTTCTCTATCCAACCTAAAAGATGATTCTGCTTCGTTCTCAGAATCTAACACTACCATTTCAGCTTCAGGACGAGGCTTGGGAGTGTAATTGCAATCACGGAGCAATTGCTCATGTGATGCAGTATCTGGAAGATCAGAACCACTTGGGTTGTTTTGAGAGGTGGAAGGAATGGGTTCAAAGTTTGCATGAGGAGGTGGTTGAGAGGTGGATATATTTATGTGGGGTGGAAAGAGAGTTTGTAGGGGTGGTATATCAAGAACAGTGTTTTCAAAGGCCTGGTCAGAAACAAGGTTGGTTGCGGGTGGAGAAGAAAGAGTGGGAACATCTGGAATGGGTGAAGGAGGAAGAGTAAGGGTTTTGGTTACAGGAGAAAAGGGAGGTGTGAGAACATGAACTTTTATGGGTGATTCTGATGGGGCTTTATCTGATTGATTTACTGGTTCAGGGGTTTGGGCAACAGCTATTGGTGCAACTTCTGACCGTAAAACAGGAACAAAATCAGGTTCAGAGAGATGTATACCTTTGGATACCTTCTGAACAGCTTCGAACACAGCCTCAAGCTTCTTCTGCTTCTTACTCTTCTGCTCTACCACAATCTTTGCCTTTCCACGAGAGATTTCTCTCCTTCTGGCAGATTCCAGAGCTTCCTTCTCATTAATAGCAACCTTCTGACCTTCAACTGCTTGAGTTGTTGGTCCTTGAGAGATTTTAGCTTGCTGATTCACAGCTTCTTGAACATCCTCATCTTCATCAGAGGCATTAATTATTAACTTCCTTTTTCTGATCTTCTTCTTCTCAACAGTTTTAACAATTTCAACATTTTTATTTGACTTCTTCTTCTTCTTCTCAGCAGCCTCCTTCTTATTCTTTTCAAATTCAAATGAAACAGCCTGAACAACTTCAGCAATTACTTCTTCTGGAACAACTTTTTCAACAGTAGCAGCAGCTACATTCTGAACTACCTTCACCTGATTATCAGAAGGATGATCAAATTTTCTTTTGGTCCTTCTTTCCTTCTTTTCAGCAGCTTCAGGAACAGCTTCTGAAACACCTTCTGAGGCAGCAGCCCTAGAAGTAGAAGTTTTCTTGCGACCCTTTTTAGCAGGAGCACCTTTTTCTTGATCTTTCACTCCTTCATCTTCCTTGAGTGATTTCAGATATCTAGTTCTGACTTCTGGCACCTCACTTCTAAAGAAGGTTTCAAAGTCAGCAAGAATAGGATCTCTTCTGCTTCTTGCTCCAGGAAGAGGTTGAGGGGTTTTGATGATAGTATCAATAACATTCATCTTTCTCAAAGTGAGAGCATTCAAGCAACTTCCAGTGGTAACGACAAGGTCTTCGAGTGTACCTTCAGCTTCCAGGTTCTCAACAATCTTGGAGTGAACCAGAAGGTTTGTAATGATTCTTCCAAAAGGAATGATAGTACAATTCTTCACTCTGAAGGCATTTCTGGAATCCCTCACAGCATTCCACATGTGATTGAAGATTATGTAGATAACATCAACCTTCTTCTTAGTGGCAATGCAATACAGAATGTATTTCTGCTCATTGTTGACGAAATCTGCAGCATGTGTTCCTTTCCTGTGATAGAAACACCCCAGAAGAATCTTGGTCCAGATTTTGTAGAGGTCTTTCATGTCCTTGACACGCTTTGTCCCCTTAACGTCTGTGTAAAGGGTAGACAACACTTCATCCCAATCAGCCCTTTGATCAATTTCAAAAGCGCCCTCAGGGTTTCTTAGATCGAACATCATTCTCAGAATGTTCTCAGTAACGACCACAAACTTCCCATGGACGAAAGACAGAATGGATTTAGGGGCAACAACTGCATGCACCCAAAATTCCTTAACAAGATCTGGGTAGACCGGTCCACAGAACTCAGCAAACAATGAAGTCCATCCTTGAAAAATGATATCTTCTTTAAGATGATATTCATGTTCTTCGATGCTATCAAAATCTACCATGAGTTCACAAATAACTTCCAACTCCTTTTTGGAAATCGAACAGGTAATAACCGGAGTGATTTGCTGATCTTCTTCTTGCAGATGGGGAGGGACAGATGAGCCAACATTGTGAGATGATGAAGCGGCCATTGAAACAGAACAGAAGTTTGAAGAACAAGATCTGGGTTTGCGCTTAGGGTTTGAGAAGAGATTGAAAAGGTTGCAAAAATGCATGCAAGAAGAAAGAGAGAATGGGAGCGAAAAAGATAAACGTTATGATTTGAAATGTATTTATAGAGACAGATTTGAAAATGAATGCAATAAAGTTATGAGAATGAACAGTTACAGAATCAAATGAAATCAATTGCATTAAATGATGTGTGACGTTAGATGAGAGGTCATGGTAAATGAAATGATTTAACACAGTTACCTAGGGCGGCGTCCCATCAGATTAACTCACGCTTTTACCAACCGTACATACACGTGTTCACCATCAGAATACTCTTGATGACAGCTGTGTTGCACTGAATAGAGCTTTTCATCTTCTGATTCTGATCACTGCTTCTGAAGGTCTAGGAACCAAATCCCATACATCATTCCTTGTAAACAGATTTGGTTCTTCTTGCATGGCAATTATCCAGTCTGGATCTTCTAGAGCTTGATCAACAGAAGTTGGCTCGATCAAAGAAACAAGACCTAATTGACATTCTGCATTGTTCTTAAGGAATGCTCTTGTTCTGATGGGATCATCTTTCTTTCCAAGGATCACATCTTCTGAGTGAGCAGAGGTGAGTCTAGAAGATCTTCTGACTGTTGGCTCTTCAGAAATTCTGAGATTCTCTAAAGATGCAGCAACTTGATCTTCTGATTCTTTGCTTCTGAGACTTTCAGCTTCTGGAGCTTTGCTTCTTGGTTCTACAACTTCTGATATGTCAATATCTATATCTGCAAAATTCTCAAACTGCTTTGGCTTTTCAAGACCAAGCTTATCATCAAACCTGATATTGATTGATTCTTCTACAACTAATGTTTCAGTATTGTATACTCTGTAGCCTTTAGAGCGTTCAGAATATCCAAGAAGAAAACATTTTTGTGCCTTAGAATCAAACTTACCAAGATGATCTTTAGTATTCAGAATAAAACACACACATCCAAAAGGATGAAAGTATGAAATGTTGGGCTTTATGTTCTTCCACAATTCATAAGGAGTCTTATTTAGAATAGGTCTTATAGAGATTCTATTCTGAATATAACATGCAGTGTTTATTGCTTCTGCCCAGAAGTGCTTAGCCATATTGGTCTCATTGATCATAGTTCTGGCCATTTCTTGTAGAGTCCTATTCTTTCGCTCTACAACTCCATTTTGCTGTGGAGTTCTAGGGCAAGAGAAATCATGGGCAATACCATTTTCTTTGAAGAACTCCTCAAAGAATCTGTTCTCAAATTCGCCACCATGATCACTTCTGACCTTTATGATTTTGCACTCCTTCTCAGATTGGATCTGAGTGCAGAATTCAAAGAACACTGAATGAGACTCATCCTTGTGTTTTAAGAACTTTACCCATGTCCAGCGGCTATAATCATCTACGATGACTAATCCATATTTCTTCCCTCTGACAGATGCTGTTTTGACTGGTCCAAACAGATCAATGTGCAGAAGTTCTAACGGCCTTAAGGAAGAGACAACATTCTTAAATTTGAATGCAGGTCTGGAGAACTTGCCCTTCTAACATGCTTCACAAAGAGCATATGATTTATATTTCAGATTTGGGAGACCTCTGGCCAGATTTAGTTTGTTAATCTGAGAAATCTTTCTCAAACTAGCATGTCCTAATTTTCTGTGCCAGACCCATTGCTCTTCAGAAACAGACATAAGGCAAGTCACCTTCTGCTTCTCAAGATCAGAAAGATCAATCTTATAAATGTTGTTCTTTCTCTTGCCTGTAAATAGGATTGAGCCATCCTTCTGACTTACAGCCTTGCAAGACTTTTGATTGAAGATTATGTCATAACCATTGTCACTTAATTGACTTATGGACAATAAGTTATGTGCTAATCCTTCTACAAGAAGTACCTTAGTTATGGAAGGAGAGTTATCAATACTTATGGTTCCAGAGCCAATAATCTTGCCCTTCTGATCTCCTCCAAACTTGACTTCTCCACCAGACTTAAGCACCAGGTCTTGGAACATAGACCTTCTTCCTGTCATGTGTCGCGAGCATCCAGAGTCCAGGTACCATGACATTTTGTGCTTTGCCTTCTTTGCTGCTAAGGATATCTGCAACAGAAATTATCTTCTCCCTAGGTACCCACAATTTCTTGGGTCCTTTCTTGTTATTTTTCCTCAAGTTCTGATTGAACTTGGGTTTAGCATGATAAGTAACAGGAGGAACAACATGATATTCTTTGGGTTTGTCAGCATGATATCTTTTAGGTTGTGTCACATGCTTCTTTCAGGTTCAAATTTATGTGAGGTATCACCCTCATAGCCAAAGCCAAACCTTTTGTTTCCAGAAACACCATATATCATAGAAGCAAGATGACTTCTGCCAATACTTCTAGATAGGAACTTTCTGAAGCTCGAGTCATATTCTTTCAGAATATGATTGAGACTAGGAATGGATTTTTCTGATTCAGAAGGAGATCCACTATCTTTGGATAATTTTAAAACTTTTTCCTTCAGTTCAGAATTTTCCACTTCCAGCTTCTTAGTTTCAAATTCATATTGCTTTTTCAGCTTTTTGTATTTGATACTAAGATGAGCCTTGAGTTCCAGAAGTTCAGTTAAACTGGAAACTAACTCTTCTCTAGATAGTTCAGAAAATACCTCTTCAAAATCTGATTCTGATGTAGATTCTGATCCATCATCCACGGTAGCCATCAGTGCAAAGTTGGCTTGCTCTCCTAGAGTCCGATTCTGATTCTGATTCAGAATCATCCCATGTTGCCATAAGACCTTTCTTCTTATGAAACTTCTTCTTGGGATTCTCCTTCTGAAGTTTTGGACATTCATTCTTGAAGTGTCCAGGCTCATTGCACTCATAGCAGACGACCTTCTTCTTGTCAGATCTTCTGCCACCAGAAGATTCTCCTCGTTCAAACTTCTTTGAACTTCTGAAGCTTTTGAACTTCCTTTGTTTGCTCTTCCAGAGTTGGTTTACCCTTCTGGAGATCATGGATAGTTCATCTTCTTCTTCTGATTCTGATTCTTCAGAATCTACTTCTTCAGCCTGAAAAGCGTTAGTGCATTTTTTAATATTAGATTTTAATGCAATAGACTTACCTTTCTTCTGAGGCTCAGTTGCATCCAGCTCTATCTCATGGCTTCTCAAGGCACTGATTAGCTCTTCCAAAGAAACCTCATTCAGATTCTTTGCAATCTTGAATGCAGTCACCATTGGACCCCATCTTCTGGGTAAGCTTCTGATGATCTTCTTTACATGATCAGCCTTGGTGCAGCCTTTGTCCAGAACTCTTAATCCAACAGTTAGCGTTTGAAATCTTGAGAACATCTTCTCAATATCTTCATCGTCCTCCATCTTGAAGGCTTCATATTTCTGGATTAGAGCAAGAGCTTTGGTCTCCTTGACTTGAGCATTTCCTTCATGGGTCATTTTCAATGACTCATATATATCATGGGCAGTTTCCCTGTTAGATATCTTCTCATACTCAGCATGAGAGATAGCATTCAGCAAAATAGTCCTACATTTATGATGATTTTTGAAAAGCTTCTTTTGATCATCATTCATTTCTTGTCTTGTAAGCCTTACGCCAGTAGCATTCACCGGATGTTTGTAACCATCCACCAGAAGATCCCATAAGTCACAATCTAGACCAAGGAAGTAACTTTCCAGTTTATCTTTCCAGTATTCAAAGTTTTCACCATCAAATACTGGTGGTCTAGTATAACCATTGTTACCATTTCCATTGTATTGCTCAGCAGAGCCAGATGTAGATGTAGGTGTGTTTGTTGGAATTTCACCAGCCATCTTTTACTGAAGCGTTTTTCTCTTCCTGAATCTTTTCTAAACACGGTTAAGTGCTTGCACCTTAGAACCGGCGCTCTGATGCCAATTGAAGGATAGAAAAACACTTAGAAAGGGGGGGTTTGAATAAGTGTAGCTTTAAAACTTGTAAGATAAAAACAATTTGCACAATGATTTTTATCCTGGTTCGTTGTTAACTAAACTACTCCAGTCCACCCCCTTGGAGTGATTTACCTCACCTGAGGATTTAATCCACTAATCACACTTGATTACAATGGTTTTCCACTTAGACAACTGCTAAGTCTTCTAGAGTATCCTGATCACAACCTGATCACTCTAGGAACAAACTGCTTAGACAACTTCTAAGACTTGCTAGAGTATACTGATCAACAACCTGATCACTCTAGTTCTTACAACTTAATGTAAACAAATTCTTTTAAGAGTTACAATGCTTCTTATAAAGCTATTATCACAACTGTGATTTTCTCTTACGTTTAAGCTTAAATCTCACTAAGATATTACAACAGCAATGTAGTGAGCTTGATGATGAAGTTTGAGAGCTTTTGAATTTGAACAGCGTTTGTGCAAGTTGGTTCAGAGTTCGTAACATAGCTTCTCATCAGAACTTCATATTTATAGGCACTTGAGAAGATGACCGTTGGGAGCATTTAATGCTTTGCATATTCCGTACAGCATTGCATTTAATGTTTCACACTTTTGTCAACTACCTCGAGCCTTGTTTCCGCTGTGTCTACTACGTTGCCTTTAATAGCTTCTAACGTTCCTTTTGTCAGTCAGAGTAGCCTGCCAGTCTAGTATTTGCTTCTGATCTGATGTTTGTGTAAACAACGTTTGAATATCATCAGAGTCAAACAGCTTGGTGCAGAGCATCTTCTTGTCTTCTGACCTTGAAGTGCTTCTGAGCGTGATACCATGAGAACTTCAGTGCTTCTGCTTCTGATCTCAAGTTCTTCTGATGCTTCCATAGACCCATGTTCTGATTCTGCTTTGACCATCTTCTGATGTCTTGCCAGACCATGTTCTGTTGTTGCATGCTGAACCTTCTGAGTCAGTGCTTCTTGCGCTGATTTTGTGCATACTCTTTATATAATTCCTGAAATGGAAATTGCATAGTATTAGAGTACCACATTATCTCATACAAAATTTATATGCTTGTTATCATCAAAACTAAGAATGTTGATCAGAACAAATCTTGTTCTAACACTGTTGCCAAGGAAACCACAGTTAGAATGGTTGTTGCTATTTCCTCCATTAACAACTGGCATTTTCACGAATTGGATGTGAACAATGCCTTTTTACATGGAGAATTTCAAGAGGATGTTTATAAGACAATTCTACCAGGTGTCAAGAATGATAATCCTAGTTAGGTGTGTAAACTTGTTAAGTCCTTATATAGACTAAAACAAACTAGTAGAAAGTGGCATGAAAGGTTAACTGCATTTCTCATTCAACACCAATACAAACACGCCAATGCAGATGTGTACTTGTTTACCAAGCAGACCTAAACATCATTTACTATCATGCTAGTATATGTAGATGATGTCATTCTAGCAGGAGACTCATTACAAGAGATGAAACAAATTAAAGAAGAGCTGCACAAAGAGTTCAAAATCAAAGACCTAGGACAATTGAAATACTTCCTTGGAATTGAGGTTTCTCATTCAACACTTGGAATTTCATTGTGTCAAAGGAAATACTGCTTGGATCTTTTTACGACTCAGAAATGTTGTGTGAAAAGCCATCTTCTACTCCATCAGACCCTTCCACAAAACTTCATTGAGACTTAAGTGCGCCCATTACTGCAAAACGTGTAAACAACAACACCAAGGTTACAACGACTTCATATAGACCTTTGTAATAGGTTAAAGTTTTTGCGCCCGATGAATATCTGGAAATATAAAGAGTTATTTAATGACGGTTTCCCTAAAAACCGTGACAACAAATTATATGTAGCAAGCTTCGATTCCCAGCAACTACTTTTTTTTCCATTTTTTTATAGTAAATTAAGCGTGTGTCACTTAAGTCCATAAATTATAACATAAATTGAAAATGATTTAATAACGGTGGACCCAACAACCGTTGTTAGATGACATAAATTTCCACTATGGTTGCGTTGTCCAACCGCGATTAAAGGGTTTTCTGATAAATTAAAACAAAACTTATTATGCATTTCTTTCATAAGACACCTTAGGAAAACAAGTCAACCAGAGACGACAGCGGTGGCGTAAGATTCATTTGTAGCTCAAATATTCACCATCTTCGTTCATTTGAATTGCAAATATTCAACATCTTCATTCCTTATGTGCATAATATTCTTCAGCTTCGAAGTACTGTACTCTTCATCTTCGGTTTTCATTCCTTTATTCTGGGTTTATGTTGCTTTTTTCATATTTCGTTCATGTTGCATATGCTCAAGTCAGTATGAGAGTACATGTTTCATATGCTTTAGATTTAGATTTGCATATGCATATGCTTTAGTTTTTGGATTAGATTTTGGTATGTCATTCACATTATTATTCGTGTATGAATTTCAAAATTTGTTATGGATTGTAGTTGGATGAAAGATGATAGATTAGGTTCGGTTTATGAGAAATGAGTTCTTGAATTCCTTGAATATTCTGATAAAAAATTTCCAGATGATAATGGTATATTTTATTGTCCTTGTGTTGTTTGCATGAATATCAATAAAGGTACAAAGGAAGAAATATTCCATCACCTTTGTTGTGATGGTATATGTCAAAATCATATAATATGGACGTGGCATGGTGAGCTGGATAAAGAGCGAAGTTGGGCTTCACAAAGTCAATGAGTGGATGAAGATGAATATATGGATGATCGACTAGAGGATATGTTTTGTGATATTGGGGAATCTTTTTTTAAGAATGCTCATATTTATGGTGATTTATGTAGTGATAAAGACACCCTTTTATATAAGGGATGCACAAGTTTTACACGATTGTCGGCGTTGTTAAAGTTGTTTAATCTGAAGGCAAAAAATGGATGGTCAGATAAAAGTTTCACGGAATTACTTAATTTGCTAAAGCAAATGTTACCAGAAGATAACAAATTGTCGGATCGTTATTATGAAGTCAAGAAGATATTGTGTCCAATGGGCTTGGAGAATATCAAAATTTCATGCTTGTAGATGAAAGGAATTTTGATGGAAATATTCTCCATAGCTGATTCGTTGCAATGGAAAAAAATTGATTCGTTGTTTCCGGATTTTTGCGTTGAGCCAAGAAATCTTAGGTTTAGGCTTAGGCTCCTGAACCTTTAACCAGGGATGAAGTTTATCAACAACATGAACACATTAATATTGTCTTTGGGAAAAGAGAAAAAGAAAAAGGCCATTTGAGAAAAATATATGGAAAAGGAGGTCTATCTTCTTTGATCTTCCACATTGGTCAAGTCTAGATATTAGACATTGTCTTGATGTGATGCACGTGGAGAAAAATGTGTGTGATAGTTTGATTGTCATACTTCTAAACATTCCAGGAAAAAACAAAGATAGTAAGACTTTCTATCTTGACTTGGAGGCGATGGGTATAACGATATTGTGCTTATTCTTCAATGCCATCTGTAATAAAGTTCTTGATTTCAAAAAATAAAATAGATTAGAAGACGAGGCTGCCATAATCTTATGTCAATTGCAGATGTATTTTCCTCCATCATTTTTTGACATTATGGTTCACTTACTTGTTCATCTAGTAAGAGAAATCGGCTTTTGTGGTCTAGTTTAATTAAGGTGGATGTATCCAATAGAGCGATTGTTGAAAGGTACATCACAAAAGAAGTTGTTGAGTTTTGTACAAACTATTTGTCGGAAGTAGATTCTATAGGAATTCAAAGTCTCGCCATGCTGACACAGACGGAAGAGGTATTCAAGGTCTAAATGTTAAGTCAATGGTTCTGGATGTAGTTATTCAAGCACATTTCTATATAGTGAATAATATAGATGAAATTCAACCTTTCATAGATACTTACAAAAGACTTTTGAGGAAAAAATATCCCCGAATGAGTGACAATTTGTTGTTGATAGAGCATAACAAGAGATTCATAGATTGGTTTGATGAAAGTGTATCTAATGATCGTAGTGCATGCGAGAAACGTAATGGTTGTCGTACGAGCCAAAATTTTGTGTCATAACTTGGACTGCATACGACATTGGTCACTATACCTTTTATAGAAAATCAAAAGTTGAGTGTAGTATAATGCAAAATAGCGGGATTATGTTTGAAGGCGGATCAATGTATTTCTCTAGTTCGAAAGATAAGAATCTTGTATTGGCAACTACTGCGTTTTATGGTGTCATTGTTGAGAATCGAGAGATTGATTATGTTATTTTCAAAGTGGCTTTATTTAAATGCAAGTGGGTTCCCAATAATAGTAATGGTGTACATATTGATGACTTAGGATTCACTCACCTCGACCTTGGCAAGGAATCTTTTATGACCGAACCATTCATCATGGCTTCTCAAGCAAAACAAGTTCTCTATGTTACCGACCCTTCGGACATATCGGGGAAATGGTCAATCGTTCTCCAAAGAAAACATATTCCTTTTAGTGATGAGAGTCTTGATATTCCATCCACACCTTCTTACACAAAACAAGTTCCTACCTCATATGATGAAGTTGATGGAGATGATGTGCATGCTATTCAAATCGATCATGAAAAAGGCATATGGGAAAATTAACAAGTAATTTATTCTTTATTTATATTATATTAATTGTATGTTATAACTTCTAAGTATTTTTACTAACAATTATAATTATTTGAAATCATAGGTCTTTAGAATCAAGACACCAAGAGACAAGACACCACAAGACAAGAAACCAAAACACCAAGATACAATTATGTGATGTTATGTAATGTGTAAATTTTAGGTTGTTTGTTTTGATAAATTGTAGGATATATGTTTTTTCTGATACAATTGAATATGATACAATTACGTGATATCATGAATATGATACAATTATTATAATATGATAACTTTATCACAAATGCGAGTTGTTTTTTCTGTTGTGATTTGGTGAAGAATAATACAGGTTAAAAAATGGGAAAAATTATAAAAGTTGGATAATGTTTGTTAATTATGCAGAAAATTTAACAACGGTTATATATCATAAACGTTATAATATCTCGCGCGTTGTCCATCCTTTGTAACAACTGTTGTGATAGGGCGCACGCGCTTTCCAATTTATTACAATGGTTATTAGGACATGATTGTAAGTATCCTATATTCAACCACACGTTACATAACAATGCCTGGGCCTGCGTGATTATGTATCTATCCCAACCGTTGTTATTTGCATTTTCCGTAGTAGTGACCATATCATGACATTCTTGCACATAGAAGGCTAGTTGGAAGTCTACTTTACCTGAATGCTACAAGGCCTGACATAACTTCTTGCACTCAACAGTTAAGTCAATTCTTATCTGCTCCAACAGTTAACCATTTTAATGCAACTACTCAGGTTCTAAGTTGAAGTCATGTCCTAGGAGGGGCATATTCAAACTAATAAATTCCCAGCTGAAGCTACAAGGATACTCATATACTGATTCGGCTGGCTGTTCAGAAACTATGAGATTTATCTTTGGACAATGGTTTTTTTAAAGATCACTTATTTCATAGAGGACCAAAAAACAATTAACTGTCTCAAGATCATCAAGTAAAGTTGAATATTGAGCTCTGGCTGCTGCTACTTGTGAGCTTCAGTGGCTCGCATACTTGTTCAAAGATTTAAATATTGAATGCATAAAGATACTAGTGTTTTACTATGATAACCAGTGTAACACCCCGAAAATATAGATTAATTATTTAATTAGTTATTTGATTAATTTGGCGTTAGTATATAAGTCTCTATGAAGTCTTGATGTTCTAATGATGATATTTGTTGTTTTGATGATGATATATGATGTTTCGAGGATTTTGGTTGGTGCATAGATGTTATAAGCATTATTGGGAATTAGAAGTAATTTAGAATAATTAGAATAATTAGTTGGGATTATTTTAATTAATAAAATGGAATAATATTGAGGTAGAGATAATAAGGGCAAGTTGGTAAATTTAAGAGGGTTAAGTGGAACAAAAAGAGAAAAGAAGGAAAACGGTTTTTCATTCGATCATGGAATTTTAGGGTCCGTTTGGTTCAACGGAGGGGAGGGGGGAGGGAATTTAATTGAGGGGAGGGGAATGAAGGGGAAGAGAGGGGAGGGAATTTAACTAAATATATGTTTAGTTCAAAGAAGGGAAGGGGAGGGGATGAGAGGGATTTTTAACAACAAGTATGTTTGGTTCACAAGGGGAGATGAGGGATTTTAAAATCAATTTACCTTTTTATCCTTATAAATATTATTATTTGTGCTTAGTAAAAATAATTCTAAATAACAATAGTATTGAGTAAATTTGACCAAATAAAAACTTGTTCATTCATAAACCATAATATAACCGTAAACAACAACACACATTAGTTGAACTATATATCTTCAACGCAAATCAAACCATTATCTGATCTTATGATTCATCTAAACCAATAAAACAATTTCTATAATTAAAAATAAATAAAATAAGGTTAGAATATTAAAAAAATTGAACAAATAATATTAGAGTTAAAATTTTTATTTATAACATAAATATATTATATTTGCATATATTGTATATTGTTATTATTATTATTATAATAATAATAAAAGTCTTGTTACTATCATATATAAAAACTGATATAACTATAAGTATGTTATTATTATAAAAAAAAAAATATAATATTAAAAAGGGAACTTCAATAAAATAAAAAGGAAAAAAACTCACCTAAGAGGAACAACGCACAAATAGCAACCGCACAATAGAAAAAAAATAAACGTGAAATAACACGGAGAAAAAATCTAGTTTTTAATAATTCAATAAGGACAATCTTGAAATTAAAAAAATGATTGAGGTTAAAATAGGGAAAATAATAAAGTTATGATTACTAAATCTTCCCTGATCCCCTCCAAATCCCTTCAATTTGGAGGGGAGCAAAAAGTGAGTCTAGGAGAGATTTTGCTCCCCTCCCTTCCCCTTACAAAATGAATCAAACACATATTTTTATAAATATTCCCTCCCCTCCCCTCCATCTACTCCCAATCAAACAGGGAGGGGAGGGGAGGGGAGGGATTTTAATGGAGGGAAGGGGAGGGGAGGGAAGGAGAGAGATTTTTATTAATTATATGTATGTTGGTTCAAATGAGGGGAGGGGAGGGAAGATATTTTGGTTAAAAATGTGTTTGGTTCACGAGGGGAGGGGAATGGTTTTATTAATAATTTACATTTTTATCCTTATGATTTTATATAACTGATATGATATTCAAAGGTGAAAATTTCATAAATAATTTTTTGGAAATAATATTTGTAATATTGCGTGATTAAAAATTTATAATTCACCCCATAACGTTAAAAAAATTGAATACACTTGATACATATTATAACTTTCGACGCAAAATTATCTATATGTTGATAACAACTTTTAAATACATAAAATAACTTTT
The DNA here is from genome assembly GCF_029867415.1 of Vicia villosa. Classification (NCBI taxonomy): domain Eukaryota; kingdom Viridiplantae; phylum Streptophyta; class Magnoliopsida; order Fabales; family Fabaceae; genus Vicia; species Vicia villosa. The sequence goes on from NC_081182.1 coordinate 103,415,283, forward strand.
ATATATATATATATATATATATATATATATAATAAACAAAATAAATGAATGATTTAACATTTTTTATAAAATATATATAATAGAATATATAATAAAATTAGAAAAAAATTAATATAAATAAACATAAAAATTATAATTATAATAAAAAATTAAAAATTGTAGCGACTATAATTTTTATTAAATAAAAGTTATAATTTTAAGGTAAAAAATAATTATAATAAATTGATATAAGCACTAGAGAAAAATCACAAAAAAGAAGCAGACGAAAGAAAATAATAATTTTGAAATAATAAAATAAAATGGAGGGTATTTTAGGAAATATATTAATTTATTAAATATCAACAGTCAGATTTCCTCCCCTCCCCTCTGAATCCCCCCGATTCGGGGGGACGCAAAAAGTGTGATTTGGAGGGATTTTGCTCCCCTCCCCTCCTTTCTCCTCCTAAAAATTAAACCAAACACAATTTATTATAAACATTCCTTCCTTGCCCCTCCCCTCCCCTCCCCTCCATTTACCTCGAACCAAACACACCCTTAGAGAACGTGAAAGTGATGAGAGCTAGGGCTTGGGAAAACATGAAGGCTTTGTAGAACGCAAAGAGGATTTTGATACCGAGCTTCAATCTAAGGTAAGAGGAGTCTATCCTAATTATTATAGTTGGCTTACTTGATTGATAGTTGTAGAATTAGTTTTGGGGATTTTGGGGTTTGAAGAATAGATGATAAGATGATGAATTAGATGTGTTAATTTGCAATAGAATAATACCCGTAATGTATGATACAATGAGTTGTGATAATAAGATGATATATTGAGTTTAGATGATAATTTGGAACTTGTAATATGTTGGAATCGCAAGAATTGGGACTGGTTTTGTGCAGGAAATCGCAAAAGGATTTCTCTGTTCGCGCTGATTCGCTAGGCGAATCGATTGGGTCGTCGGGTGAGTCGATCAAAACAGGTCGCGCCTGGCGAATGATGCAGGCCAGGAGAGGTGTTGGCTACTGCCTTGACTCGCCGAGAAAGTGAACAAGCTCGTCGGGCAAGAGACTTGAGAAATTGAAAAGGTTTGCTACTCCCTTTAGTCGCCGGGCGAACGAGGGTACTCGCCGGACGAGAGGTGCATGAACTAGAAAAATTATAAAAGTCGTAACTTGAGTTTTCGGACTCCGTTTAAGGTGTCGTTCGAAGCGTAAGCGAGCTAATAAAATAGTTTATATTCTAGTGGAATAAAATGAACAATATGATGTAGGTTTCTAGATTTACTTTGTGATGGGATAACGATGCTTGTGATGAATAATAATATGTTTCTATTATGAGATTAAATTAACCATGTCTATTGTTACTTGGTTGTATTCTATGACATTCTGTTGTTGTTATGATGATATGTGTGTTATGAAGCATGTGATGATAAATATGACGAGATATGATTAATATGGTGAATGATGATGCGTTTTACTATTATATGTTGTTGCGCATCATGCATTCATGGCATTGTCGGACAAGTAGTCCAATGAAGTGTTGCAGGATGATGATCCAACAAAGTTTGTAGGACAACCTAGTCCAGTGACAGTCTTAATCCCATTGTGTGGATTAAGTGCAACTTGTGACGTACTCCGGTTCCAAACGGAAATAAATTCTATTAGTGGGGATCTTTGGAGAATAACGATGACTAAATCATCAATGATGTATTGGTACCACATGCATGAGTCTAATGATGTTGCATCTCATTATTTTGTGGCATTGCATAATATATGAGCTAAGTGATATGTTTGGAGTAATTCTTGATTTGTGGTGATTCCATGTGGGATGTTAGTAACTATCGTTATGTTATAGAGGTAGTGGATGATGTTGTGTTGTTGCTATTTCCATGCCACGAATACTATATCTATTAGTTATTCTTTTTATAATGATTGTGATTTACTCACCCTTCATGTTTCAATGTTGCCTCTACGTGGGTAACGCACAGGTAATCAGGAGTAGTCCGCGGAAGTCTAGACGATGGCTTTGGAGTGCGCTTACTTTCGTTCCGTTGAGTCTATGGGTCTTCTGATATGTAACATCTGGGTTGGAATCAATTGATTTGAGAACAATGGTTATCTTTGTTATGTTTAAAGAGTTTTGTATTGTTTTTATAATCATGTCATTGTAAGCATGAATTGTGGTGTTTCCGTTGATACTTGAGTTACCTTTCACGGTATTGGTTAATTATGATGAAGATGTTTTGAATTGTTTATTCCATTGCGAAGTGTGAAATGATTTGCTTAATATATTAAAGATGTTATCCATGCTTAAAATGTTTGGCAACCCGTGTTACGGAGCAGGATTAATTGTTATGTGAAGTTCTATGAAGATGTGACATCCTTGCTTTTGTTTTACATTTATTTATTTATTAAAAATATTCGTGGAAATCGTGGAGTTTTAGAATGGTGTTACAATCAGAGTGCACTACATATTGAAGCAAATCTTGTATTTAACGAAAGAACCAAACATCTAGAGATAGACGGTCACAATTGTAAGGGAAAAGATGTTGAGTGGATTGATGAAAGTATTGCCATGTTCTTCTAAAGATCAATTAGCAGATTTTTTTTCACCAAACTATTATTGCCTCAACCGTTTAATAGCTTGCTATCTAAGTTAATGATGTTTGATATCTATCAATCATCAACATGTGACAGGGTGTTACATGATGAGACTTCTTCAAGTACAGGCTACAGGGTGGGTGCATGATGAATTAACAAACTAACTAACTGTTAGTTATGGGAGTTAGAGTTAGTTAGTGATAGTGCTATAATAAGGGCTTGTATATAAAATAGTGCACCTTACTTGCCATATAAGTGTAATTCATCAATTCAAGTTAATGAAGCTAGTTGCAATTAGACCAAAATATGGTGATTCATAATTTATTCTATAACAAATTCATTGAACCAAGGAGGCATCACATAATCATATTAGCAAGAGGGAATGCACACACGCATATCGATAGAAGCATTAGAAATTCCTTCAAATATTTCAAAATTAAACACACCAAAGGTGAAGGTTAATTCACTTCATCCATTTGATGGAAAGGAAATATATAGTATCACTCAAAAACAACAACTTCAACAGATATATTATATTAACCTTCTGTTCAGAAAATATGAACTTTAAAAACTAAATCTTCCTTGTTTATCGGTTCAAACACACAAACATCTCCTACTTTCAGTCCACTTTTCCTTACAAACGTGGACCAACCAGCCAAAAAGCGACATTAGTTTTATCATTGTAAGAACGAAGCAATTTCAGATTCCATGATCTTTCACCAACCTGCAGCTTCACATTCTTGTTCTTGTTCTCAATAACCCCGTTGAAATCCGGTACCCTCACACAGATAACATCTTCAACAAAAGCTGAAGGTTACTTCTCTTCACTCAAAATAACATCTTCACACAGATACTGATACACTAACAATCCTTTTAAAAAACATGAACTTTAAAAACTAAATCTTCCTTGTTTATCAGTTCAAAGATGCATACATCTCCTGGTTTCAGTCCACTTTCCCTTGCAAACAAGGACCAACCAGCCGAAAGGCGACGGTCCTTTTTACCATTGTAACAAGGAAGCAATTTCAGATGCCATGATCTTTCACCAATCTGCAGCATCACATTCGTCTTCCTGTTCTCAATAACCCCTTTTAAAATCGGTACACTCTGCATTGTATTTATACAACGTAACTAACATGCATGTATGATATATGCATGTATGCATAACATTGCATTGCATGAATAATGTAAACGATTTGTGTTTAACCTTACCAGCCGATTTGCTGCCAGATTAGCAGGCTTGATCAAAATTGTGAAAAAGGGATTGGTTGAGATAAATTCTTCAGCAACTTCCCGAGCTCTAGATTCCTTTGGCCTATTCAATGATGTACTTCTTTGACTATTTTTCTCAATCTCACCTGCATATATATGTGGAATATAAAACAAACAAACAAACACCTTTAGATAATATATATATACTACAGAAAGTGCATGGCAAAGTAAGAATAAAAAACAGAAAATGAAATCCAAATACCTCTCACTTTTTTATGTGGTCTAAGAGAAATTAATGGTGACTTCTGTCTAAGCTTCTTCCTATTAAGCCATTCATTCAAAATCTCAACTGATTCATCATCGCTATCATCAAGATTGTCATCATAGTCAATTTCTACTGCATGCAGGCCAAGTATGATTACATCTAACTCTGAACTTCCTTTTTTATATTTAAAGACTACCAAACAACCATGTTGAAGAGAGTAATTTTGAGTAAAAGTTTTCCAACCCTTTTGAAACCAAATCTCACCATTGATGTTTTTC